>NW_003852473.1:520222-522193 GCF_000181295.1 Otolemur garnettii
AAAAAAAAAAAAAAAGAAACTTTAAAAATGGGGTTAGGACACTTATTAATATAAAGTGAATCAAATATACGTCACTTTTGCTGTTTACTCGGATTCATGTATTCATTTATCAAGTATGAATCGAGTACTTACTACTCAAGTACATTCTAGGATCTGAGTTTGCAATAATCCATGGAATCTGGTCTATGGCCCTAAAGGACCTCATGGTTTCATTGAGGAGATAGTCACATCATTTAGCAGGGACAAGTTTAAGAATAGAGATGGGGACAGGTTCTGTGCTGGTAAAGGGAAAGCAATGACCAGTTTCACCTGGGAAATTAAGGGGATATAGAGGAGGTTTCACTGAGAAAATAACAGTTAAATTAGGCTTGAAAGAGAGATAAGAATTCCCCCGGTAACAAAAGGTAGAAAGTCATTCTAAAGAGAAAGAATATATCCAAAGGCAAGAAAGCCCTAAAAAACATGGTGTGTTCTTGGAAATGCTAGTGATTTAGTGGGTTTTAAATGTGAAATTCAATGTAATTTAGGTAGTTGCTGGAACTGAGCCTGGATTGATATAACAAAGAAAATTATGTAAGATAACATGAGCATTAAGGGATTTTCATCACAAAATTTACTTTCACAACCCAAACAATAAAACAATCCACCTAGCAGTATTAAAATGGGGACTGCAGAAAGCTAAATGCAGCACTTGCTTATTTCTTTCCTTTGAAATTTTGGGAATTCACCTGCTCTTCGTGAACACAATAAATAAGTTCAAAGCTATATTTGCTTTTGGGGGTTTAGTCATAAACTCTCCACCAAGGCTGATGTCTAGAAAAGATTTTCCTCTGTTTTCTTCTAGAATTTTTATGGTTTTATGTCTTACCTCAGGGCTCTTAACTATCTTGAATTAATTTTCGTATCTACAAGAGATAGGGCTCTTTCTTCACTGTGGCGATCTGAGCCTCCCAGCGCCCGTGTTGAGCAGGGCTTCCTTTCCTCAGTGCACATTGTCATCTGCTTCATTGGAGATCAGTTGGTTGTAGATAGTTTTATTTCTGGGTTCTCTATTCTATTTGCCTATGTCTTTACTTTTATGGCAATATCATGCTGTTTTAGTTACTTCAGCCTCTTATCATGAAAAGGTGCTGGATTTTATCAAATGCTTTTTTTTGCATGTATTGAAATGGTCGTATGTCTTTGTTTTTACTTCTGTTTATGTGTCAAATCACATTTATTCGTTTGCATGTGTTAAACCATACCTGTATTCCCTACAGTGGAAACCCACTTATTCATGGTGAACTGTCTCTTTGATGTGACTTCAGTACCCCTCTGGGCTGATCATCAAACCAAAAAATTAGAGATAAAGAGACACAACTTAAACAGGACTCTAGAACAAATGGACCTAACAGACCTTTACAGAACATCCTAGCCAAACACATATGTTCCACTGAATATATATTCTTTTCATTAGCGTATGGGACATTTTTCTTTTTTTTTTCATCTTGAAGTAGCAATATATTTATTTGCAATCTTGTACTTCCTATATTCATTATATTCTTTACGTTTAAAACCATATTAATTCCCATGCACATTGGTTTAATAAAAACAACAACAACAACAAAAACCAGAATGGTCCAGAATTAGAAAGTTTCAATTATATATAGTTTTATGTTTCAATTGATTTTGGGGATTCAGTTAAGCCATCAAAACCCTCTTATCTTTTTATTTTATTTTATTTTATTTATTTTTTTTATTGAATGGTAACTATGTACATTAATGCACTTCTGGGGTATAGTGTGGTGTTTTCACACTCAATCCGAAACTCTTCCATCAAACTGGTTAACATAGCCTTCATGTCATTTTCTTAGTTATTGTGTTAAAATGTTCATATTCTACTCTTAGAAAGATTCACTTGTACCCTTGTAAGATAAACCACAGAAGTGATCCCTCCAATCCTCCTCCCTCCACTCATTTCATCCTCCCCCT
>NW_003852473.1:522861-584666 GCF_000181295.1 Otolemur garnettii
ATCTTCTTTAGAGAAATTTCTCTTCAAGTCCCTTGCCCACCCTGAGATGGTATCACTCGTTTTCTTCTTGCTAATACATTTAAGTTCTCTATGGATTCTGGTTATTAAACCTTTGTTGGAGCCATAACCTGTGAAAATCTTCTCCTGGGACATTTTTCAAAACTGATTTTATCTCAGGCTGAAAAACAAGTCTCAGAAAAGTAAAAAAAAAAAAAAAAAATCAAACCATATATCCTCTCAGATTACAGTGGAATAATAATTACAGTAGAAATTAAATGCAAGAGAACACTCAAATCTACACAAAGTCATGGAAATTAAGTAAGCTGCTGAAAGATCCTCAGGTCAGTAATGAAAGTAATATGGAAATTAAAAGATTCCTTGAACTGGACAAAGGAGACACAAGCTTTCAAAAATGTATGGAATACAGAAAAAGCAATACTGAGAGAGAAGTTCACAGTTTTAAATGCCTATACCAAAAAGACAGAAAGATTGCAGATTAACAACCTAATGTCACATCTTTAGGAACAAGAAAGAGAAGAGCAAACCAAACCCAAAGCCAGCAGAAGAAAATAAGACTCACAACAGAACTAAACAAAATGGAAACCAGAAAAACAAGATAAAGGACCAATAAACAAAAAAGTTGATTCTTTGAAAAGATAAATCGATAGATCACTAGTCAGATTCACCAGAAATAGAAGAGAAAGGACTGTAATAAATTCAGTTAGAGATGAAAAAGGAGACGTTACAACTGATACCACAGAAGTACAAAATATTATCCATGAATACTATAAAACCTCCATGCACCAAACTAGAAAATGTAGAGGAAATGGGTGAATTCCTGGAAATACACAACTTCACCAGCCTGAATCAGGAAGAACTGAAATCCTAAACAGAGCAATAATGAGCAGCTAAATTGAAATGGTGTTAAGTGTCCCAACAACAACAGCAAAGAGACCCAGACCAGAAGGTTCATAGCCAAATTCTACCAGATCTCCTACAGAAATTATTCCATAGCATTGAGAAGGAGGGAATCTTCTCTAACTCATTCTACGAAGCCTGTATCACCTTGATACCAAAGCCGGGAAAAGACACAACAGAAAAAGAAAACTACAGACCAAGACTTCTGATGAACATAGATGCAGAAATCATCAACAAATTACTGGAAGTCTAAATTTAATAGCACATGAAAAAGATAGTTCATCATGATCAAGTGGGTTTCATACCAGAGATGCAAAGATGTAACATACATAAAACGGCTCATATGTAGATGATGCAATTACATTTTAATTACAACAAAAACATTAAATATAAAAATGAGTAAATATAATACAAATACAATGATGAGAGTGAAATAAATTTTGATTTGTCAATTCCAGTACAAAATAATTGATATAATTAGCTTAATGTTTGACCTATTATTCAAGGGACAATCCAAATGGACAATTATAAGTTGACTGAGTCAAGGAGAGTGTTGTGTTTTGTGCTAGTAGTCCCAGCTACTTTGGAGGCTGAGGCACAAATACAGGATGAGCCCAGGAATCTGAGGCCATCCAGGACAATAACCCTAGGTTCCCTCTCTCAAAATAAATACATTAATCAATTAATCAATGGATTATCAGGATCTAAGTCTGGAAAGAACAAAACTAGGCTGAGTTACAGTAAAGTGGTCTTCACAAGATAGCTATATAAATACTTAGAATGTTGAAGGTGTCTTTTTCCTGGAAGGAAATTGTTTGGAGTTAGGGAAATGGAAGCTCATTTCTAGCTGGGCAGGATGATTATTTTGGAGTTGGAGTCATAAATGGTAGATGTGAATTACTGAGGATGATAAATGGGGTATAGTCAGGAAACAATAGAATGGAACAATATGTAGCAGCTCATCGGGAAGTCTGGCTGATGGGATTTGACTCAATTTATTTCATAGACCCTGACAAAGCCACAACTTTGTTAGTCACAACTCTTCAGATTGAAGTTACAGAAACTTAAACAGCTCAAGCAAAAAGAAAATGTATTGTCCTCTGTAGCTGAAGAACCATGTATGGCCACTCCCGAGACTCAGGCAATTTCACTGCTACTCTCTGTCGTATGGAAAATCTCTCCTTCCAGTGATGGCCAAGTTTTAGACATCTGTGCCATCTGCTTAGAAGTATCTGCTGCAAGATAGTTTATTGTTCAGAATTGTCCCCACAAAGCACCCACAATTTGGTGTGTTAGTGCTAACTGGGGTCCTGGGCTCTTCCTTGAACTAATCACCATCATTGGTAGTTGATTACTGGGTCATGTATTTCCATGAATTCCTTTGAAGTTCATAATTCTTACTTGGTTAAACCTTGCATCCTTGGTGTTGTAAGTTTCAAAGTGGTCTTACATAGTTGGACTCATTCTGCTTTGGTATAAGCAATTTCCAGCTCGCTCTTAAATTGGTGTTCCTATGCATTCCTAGTTTTTTAGAACTACAATGTGAGATAGCTACACTCTAGAAGAAAATTAGGGTCAGAGAGGAGAAGATACACCATAAGGAGAGAGCAAGTGTGCCACAAAATTCAAATAATTAAATATTCACATAAAACTCACATTGATTGAAATGGTTCTTATTTTTTATTTGTAATTTTTAATTATTATGGATATAGAGTAGTGTACATATTATGGGGTACATGTGATAGTTTGATACAAGCATACATGCAATGATCAAATGAGGAAAATTAGAGTATATGTCATCTCAAGCATTTATCATTTCTTTGTATTAGGAACATTTCAATTCCATTCCTTGGCTTATTTTCAAATATGCAATAAATTATTGTTAATTGTAGCCCCCCCCCACATTGTGCTACCAAACACTAGATCTAATTCCTTCCACCCAACTGTCTTTTTGTACCTAACAACCACCCCTGCTTTATCTCCCTCTCCCTGGTACCCTTCCCAGCCCCTGGGAACTATTATTCTCCTTTCTTTCTTCATGAGTTCAATTTTTTTCTCTAGCTCCCTCATGCAATATTTGTCTTCCTGGGTCTGGTTTATTTCACGTAACCTAATGTCTTCCCGTTCTATCCATGTTGGTTAGGAAGGTAGGATTTCATTTCTTATGACTGAATAATATTCTATTGTGTACATGAACACATTTTCTTTATCCATTCATTTGTTGACAGATAGTTAGGTAGATTCAATATCTTGGTTATCGTGAATAGTGCTGTAGCAAACACAGGGGTGGAAACATCAATTCCATATACTGATTTCCTCTCTTTTGAATATATATATCTCCACCCGATGGTGAGACTGCTGAATCATACAGTAGTTTTATTTTTAATTTTTTAAAGAACCTCCATACTGTTCTTTATAGTGGCTGTGCTAATTTACATTCTAACCAGGTACATGGGTTCCCCTAATCTCCACATCTTTGCAAGCATTTATTACCTGGCTTTTTGGTGAAAGTCATTTTAACTGGGGCAAGATGACGTCGCATTGTAGTTTGATTTGCATTTCTTTGATGATTAGTGATGTTGAGCATTTTTCTTATTCCTGTTGGCCATTTGTATGTCTTCTTTTGAAAAGTGTCTATTCAGATTTTTAGTCCATTTTAAGTTACATTGCTTTTTTTCCTATTAAGTTGTTTGAGCTCCTTATATGTTCTGGTTATTCATTCCTTGACAGGTAGTTTGCAAATATTTTCTCCCATTCTGTGGCTTGTCTCATTACTTTGCTGAACATTACCTGACTTCAAATTATACTATAAAATATAGTAACAAAAATATTAATAGTATGTTGTTAGGTCTGTCCAGATGGTCCCTGGTCCCCTGGTTCTCAGTGTCAAGAGTAAATACTGGCACCAAATCAAGCCAGCGATGGATGATGGAGTCATCACAGATACAGAGCAATCCCACATGAAGCATTTACTGCCAAATAAAAGTTATGTCTCAGACGGAAAGATGAATCACTCCCTGTGAGTGAAGAAAGACCCTGAAGTCTGTACACACACTGTCTTTTTTCTTTTTGGCCAGGGCTGGGTTTGAACCCACCACCTCAGGCATATGGGGCTGGCACCCTACCCTTTTGAGCCACAGGCACCACCCCACACTGTCTTTTGTATGCTCACTAGTTTGTCCTGCCTTTAGGGTGATTGACAGGTTGTGATTATATAACAGGTTTCATAACAGGTTAGTTTCCTTACTGTGCGTGTATTCTCTCAGAAGCCATCATGAAAACTCAACCCAAGCAATGGTAATCAGATGATAATGAGCACCAGATCAGTTAAAGGTCACTAACTAGGTGCACCTTACTATGCATGTTCCCACCAGGGAATAAGTTACTAGCCACAGTTTGGTCCTAGCTACAATTCCGTTCCTACTCTCTGCCTTCAGCCACTTCTTTGCCACCTGTTTACCCTCTCCCAGACCTAACAGCGCCGGCATAAAAATGCAAACATAGACCAATGGAACAGAATGGAGAATACAGAGATGAATTGTGCGCTTATAGTCAAACAATTTTGACAAAGGCACCAAGAACATATATTAGGGAAAGGGTAGTCCAATAAATGGAGCTAGGAAAACTGGATAGTTGCATGCAGAAGATGAAACTAGACCCTTATCTCTCACCATATACAAAAATCAAATAATGTCTGGAATCCTAACTAGCACTCTGGGAGGCCGAGCTGTGAGGGCAAGTTGAGGTCAGGAGTTTTAGATTAGCCTGAACAAAAGCGAGTCCCGATCTCTATCAGAAATAGAAAAACTAGCTGGATATGGTGATATGCACTTGTAGTTCTAGCTACTTGGGAGGCTGAGGCAAGAAAATTTCTTAAGCACAGGAGTTTGAGGTCACAGTGAACTGAGATGACACCACTGTATTCTAGCAAAAAAGAAATGAAAAAACCTCAAATATAATAAAAATAGATTGAAAATTTAAATCTAAGACGTGAAACTACTAGAAGAAAACATTGAGAAAATACTCTATGATGTTGGTCAGGGCAAAGATTTCTTGAGTAAGACCTCAAAGGCCCAGGCAATGAAAGCAAGTGGACAAATGGGATCACATCAAGCTGAAGAGCTTCTGTACTGCAGACCAGACAGACATTTCATAGTGCCCTGTGAGTCCTGCTCTCAAGGGCTCAAAACCAGTAGAAGAAATTTAACAGATTAAAAGATGACTACAGTGTAGTGAATGCATTGCTGGAGAGTTCTTTGGGAGCACAGCAAAGACATCTTTTTCTAGGACGTAAATCCCCTTTTTCTAAGGTGTAAAAAGGATGTAAAAATACGGGCAAAATGTGTCTGGGAAGAAAGTGTGGTCTCCAAATATTGTTGAAACATAATTTCAATGTTCTCTATAATTTAAATATGAAAGTTATTAACTGTTAAAAAGAGTAATCACAAAAAAAGGTAACCTAGCTTTCATTTCCTATATATTCTTTTAGTTGAAATATATTCCACTGACCTTTAACGATTTTTAGTATATTAATTGCAGGACTTTCCTGTCCTCTACATTATCGGTCAAGGATAGAATTCTGGAATAAAGAAAGAATTAAAGAGCCAGAAATGAATTTTTAAAAGGATACTATGAATAAGGCATTTCTTTTGTTAGTCTTTCTGGGCATACTCAGAAGCTCTGTTACAGTCAGTGAATAATTAGAGAAATACCGCTCTACACAATTCTTTGTGAGAGTGGAGAGGCTCATTGGAAAGGCGGAAGAGAAACACCAACCTGGGAGTGCCTGTCCCTTTCCAGATGTTGGAGTTTGTGTTCCCTGGATATTGAGATAGGACAATTGAGTTCTTGTCTATTTTACAGTGAATCTGTCCGTGGGTTGTCATCAGCACCCCTTTTTTTCTTTTGTCTTCTCATGTGCAAAATGGGAATAATGTTCTCATTTCCTACTTCTGCAGACAAGATTGCAGCCCTCCCCTCCCTTCCTCTTCTCTTCCCTTCCCTCTCCCTCCCTCTTTCCCTCCTTTCTTTCTTCCAAAAACATTTTATTAGAGTCTGCTAACTACCAGAAACTCTGATTAGTTCCGGGGATACAATGATGAAAATAGCACATTTCTTGCCTTCAGGAGGTCACAGACAGTGGAAGAAACTGAATATCCATGTGAAAGTTCTCTTATGAGTAATGTCAGTAAAGTGGGATCTAAATTCTGGGAATAGGAGGAAGCCTTACTTTAGGCTTCTAGCAGTCTCTTAAGAGTTGAGACAAGGAGACTCCTGCCTGTAGCACATACGTAGATTTCCTTGTAAAATCAAACCTGAAGTAAACAGCAGTTACTTGAGCATACCAAATTACTCAGTGAGCCACGCCAGGCACACCCTGGGTATCTCGGGGCGTAAGGGAACTCCTTTCACACGGGTATATTAGCAGCATCACTACTCTCTCTACCTATTCCGTAACAGTGATCATGAGTACTGACATCCAGGGCTCTGGCGAGGATTAAAGGAAACATGTATTAAAAATCTTACTCTGATATGAGGCACTTGTCAAAATTTCATTTACTTGCACATGCAACAAATACTGTTTGTGGAGCTAGTCCATTGCATGCGCTGGCTAAGTCCTGAGACTGATACAAATTGTGCATGTCTCTTATCCCGAGGAGCTCCAGATGTAAAGGAAAGAAACAGTCATGTGAATAGGCATTACAATATAATGTGTTAATACCAATAATGTGGGGGATTAAGGTGGCTCAGAGGAAGAAGTTTCCTTTCCTGGCACGTTAGAGAAGGCTTCACAATGGGCAGACTTGGGTTGGATCAGGAAAGATGAGTGGTGTCTGTCAGGTGAATGTTGGAAGGTGTTCTAGGCAGTGGGAAAAACATGTAAAAACAGGAAATCCTGGAACAGTATCCTGTTTAGGGACGCTGGTAGTTTTCCCTGACTGAAGCATGAAACATATGCAGGGGGTGGGGGTTGGAAAAGTTAACATGAAGAAGGCCAGACTCTGGGCCTTGCATATTACTCTAGAGACCGAATTTCTTATTGTAGGCATTAAGATGTCATTGAGGGTTTCAAAACAGGGGAGTTATACAGTTATGCTCAGATTAATGTTTTAGAAAGATCAGCAATGGGACAGTATAGATAACATATTGGGATAAGGAGAAAGGAAGATCCGTTAGAGGCAATTGCAACAGTTCCGTTAAGAGAATGCTATTACCAACAGTATATAGCATATTCCAAAATAGCTGGAAGAGATTTTAAATGATGACAACGTACAAATGTTGACAACATGTATGCATGTATCAAAGTATCATGCGTGCTTCATACACGTGTACAATTATTCTGTGTCAATAAGTTTTTTAAAAACCAGAAAAAATATTTTTACAAATTATTAGTTTTAAAAACAAGAGAATGTTAAAACAAGAATAGCAGGAATATTCCAAAATAAGCAATATAGAGAAAGGAACAGATTTCGATGGGTGGGAGAGATGATGAGTTTAAGACGGTACATGTTGAATTTGAAATAGCACAGGGGGTTTGGCACTCAGAAGTGTGACAGAGCTGGAGATATCAATCTGGGAGTCCATAGGCGTATAGATAAAATCTCTCAACGTAATTTCTTGTTCTTTTGAAAAAAATATTTATTGCTCTGAAAGGGTATGAATCATAAAGGGCACCTCTAAAATCTCATAAACAAATTATAGCAATTCGTATTCAGAAAAAGGTGACTTATTTTTGTGTTGGCACAAACCTGCCCCTAATGCCTATGTGAAAATAAGCTAATTCATCACCTCTAATAACACACAGGATTGTTCAATGGGGTTATGAGAGGCTATAGAGAGACAGAAGAAAAGAGTATGGACCAAGAAGTAATCCATTTATATCCGGAAAGAGAACTAAAAGCTTTACGCACAATGGAATCATCGTTATCTGCTAGGTTCTTTTCAGCATAACAGATTTCATATTATTTACTAGATTTTTGGGGCACTAGGAAAGGTAGCTCTATTCCAGTGAAAGGTCAGGTGCCTCTCCTCACACCTAGGCATTAGAAAGCAGTTGTTTATTATTGTTGTACTATTTTTAAAAAGCAAAGGGTCCTTATCTGCTCCTCACAACTTCTGGATTTCTGTGAGTTTGTTTTTTCTAAATGATTTTTCTTTGGTCTATGTGTCACATATTTCTATTTCATAATGTAGTTAGATGTTTTTCTTACATACTATGCATTACAGATAATATGTCATAACACACTTAATTCTGATACCTCCCTCTGAAAATTGCTGAGTTTTCTTCCCACAACAGTTAACAGAACTTTAGAGATTTGACTTTAGCTTTATTCAAGAGAGTTTATTTAGTATTTTTCCCGTTAATCTTAGTGAAAACATTTTCTGGAACTTAATTTGTCTTCTTAAAATGTGATTATTCTGGGATTTCAATGGAAATTCCAAGGTGTTTACCAAGCCTTTGTAACTTGGCAAAACTCAAACTCCAAACTTTCTTGGGATGGGCAGAAACTAAAATATCTTCTTTAACCCCACTGTACCTACTCGTAAGCCTAAGACAGAATGTCCAAGTGAGAATTCTGTTCTTGTCTTATCCAGACCACATGCCACTGAAAGATACACTTTCTTTCCAAGCTGCTACCTAGGTTAGGTCTCTACAAAGGTGGTTTTCTTAAATATGTTCCTGAGAACTTGGTAGGCAATAGTGGGCTTGAGATGCAATGTACAAAACTAACTTTTCCCATGTGCCCTGTATCTAGTTATGCTTCAGCTGTGCCTGATGTCCGCCTGTAATGAACTTTATGTTTTTGATGTCCATCTATCCCCTCGTCTACTAATTTGCCCCGGAGTCCTGCAGACTTTGGGGAAGCTAAAGTCAGGCTATGTCTCAGAAACTCTGTTCAATTTAACTTCTCTTAAGAATCTTGCTTTAATTGTGACAATGTATAGAACCAGGTTTATTTTTGTGATTAGTTTGTTAAAAGTGGTATAAAATAGCCATGCATACACGGAATGAGTAACAGAAGAGAATGCAATCTCTGGAGGGGAAAGAGAAGATGGTGATCCGGAAGGGCCTCGCAGATGACTCTGAAGTGCCAGTGATGCTCTTTGTCTTAATCTGGGTCTGTGGTTATTCACTGTGTTATGATGCTTTAAACTTTATATATCCATTCTACACACACATCCCTGTGCACCATACATTTCACAATAGAAAAACAAGTTAGCACAACTACCAAAGGACAAACAAAATGAAGGAAGAAAAACTTAGAAAGTAACTTCCAGTCACTTAGTTTTACTGTGTATAGGAAGAACGTGCCATTTTCAGAAGGAACCTTGCCCACCAAATAGTTATTGAGGATGATGAAATTCAAAGATGCTATAAATTTTTAAGAAGTCCTTCCCTATGAAAACAAAAAGCAAGATTTTAGAGCCTGAATCACCAGAGTTCATATCCTACCTGTGCCACATTCTAGTAGGCGATTAGTTGATATCTAAATTAGGGAATCCTCAATTTCTTCAACTACAAAATGGACATAAAAGCAAATCCTTCACAGAGCTGTTGTAAGGAGTAATGAGTTAACATACACGCCATACTTCTTAGTATGGGGTCTGGTACACAGTAGGTCCTCAGTAAGAATGTCTCAGCCCCCAACTTATTCCCAGGGTATTAGATAATTAGAGACAGTCAAATTCATATAGTCAAATTAAATTCTTCATCCTAAGTATGAGATACTTTTTAAACTCAGTTCTGTTAGAACTTAGTTGTTATTCTAGAGGCAACAATTGCTCATGGTATCCCATTGTTATTACATACTTAACTGTCTTACCCTTCAGTATCATTCCAAGTGTCAGTGCCCCAGATACTTCCTTTATTAAAGCACATGAAAACAGAGGGTAGGAGTAAAGCATAGGGATAAAACAGATTGTATGAAAAAAAAATGGACCATGAAAAAGGGACCCACAGGAAGACTATAAAAGTCCTCCCTGTTTAATGAGTCACAGGTTACAATTTCCTTGTATAATTAGCAACATCCTAGGAATATAGTCATATGGAGAAGCCCACAGCCCCATTCTCTACCTAGAAAGAGTCTTTGATGGACACAGAAAGTATTTTCCATATGCTAGCAAAAGCATTTAAAGACCCACGGAAAAAACTCTCAACATTTTTTCCTAAGGCTAAACTTATGGAAAAAAAATATTCAGAAACTACACAAGAAAGGAACAGTTTGCTAACAACGTTATCACTCCTAATTAAACTTGATACTGAAAGCAACTGATTCACTGCTTTAAACAGTATCTTCTTGGTTTTGTTGTTTCGTTTTCTAATTTTTCACCATGAGCAGGCATTTTTTCCTCAGTACAGAAGTTCATACACCTAGCCCTCGCACAAACACAAAATAAAAATTCAGAAACAGCATATTCATATGAGGAAACAATTATACTGCTATTATGAATGCAAGGAAGGGTGAAATGTCAGGAGTGTGGGATCTAGGAATTAGACTGCCTGAAGATAAGTCTGTAGTTGCAAGAGAGGATCCTGAAATTAGTCCGACTCAAGTTTGAGTGCAGATTTAACCTTTCTCCATCTCCACCATAGGAAGCAGGCAGTGTGAGCCCTCTCAGCATCAGTGTGGTCCTCAGGGAAGTGGAGGTTGCCCTGGATGCAGTGAGCAGGTGTGTGAGCAGTGCCTCGTCTGGCCCCTGGTTTCCAGACTAGAACTGGAAGCAGATTTTTGGCCTCCTGAGTCCCACGGGGACTAAGGCTAAACCACTTCCCTAAACTCTTCTCTGTTTTATTTTCAGCTCTGAGGACGTACCCTCTTGCAACCCTCATCCTGCCTCCAAACGCAAAGCTTCCTTGACAAACCAAAGGCAGACTCTTCTAGACTGGCAATGGAAAGAGATTCACCCCGCCCCTCCACGGAGGAGGGAAGTGACTGTAGCTTGGAGCCACAATTCCTTCCTCCCTGACTGGTTTTCTCCTCGAAGATTTCTCACCATTAGTCCACACTCTGGTCTCAAGAAAGTTGCGTCCCTACCATATGGATCAAACGTGACATACTTAATAATGACTATAGGAATTCTCCCTAATTTTCCAGGAACACATAACACAAGGAACTCATTCACTCTTCATCAAACATTTATCAGTGGCCTACTGTGGCCCAGGTCCTATTACAGACAGAGGGATACAGCAGTTGATAACGGAAACACCTGCCTGCATAGAGTTTCCAGTCTCTCAGAGCAGGAATGAACATGTAAAAACAGGCTTCCTGAACACTGTGGGAAAACACGAAGGAAGGAGAGAGAGCTGGCATTGTGAAATAGAAAACCTGGCTCATATTTTTTTTTAGATAGAGTCTCACTATATGGTAGAGTATTCTCACCTCGTATTTGTCTCAATATGTCATTAGAGGCCTTATGTGGTGGCTCACACCTGTAATCCTAGCAGTCTAGGAGGCTGAGGCAGGTGGACTGCTTGTGCTCAGGAGTTTAAGACTGGCCTGAGCAAGAATGACACCCTGTCTCTACTAAAAATAGAATAACTAACCAGGCCATCATGGCTGGAGCCTGTTGTCCCAGCTACTCAGGAAGCTGAGCCAAGGGGATCACTTGAGCCCCAGAGTTTGAGGTTGTATTAAACTCAGGGTGACAGAGTAAGACTCTGTCTCAAAAGAAAAAAAAAAAAAAAACACCACCACTACCACCAACAGTAATAACAAAAGTGTCACTAGATACTATTCTCCAACATCTGGTGGTGACCTAAATCTTGATTTGATCCTTTCAGGACCAAACAAGGAGAATGTGGGACCCAGAAACCTGTCTTCCAAAAATCAGCTTCTTGCTTGAGGACTAGCCTGTTCCTTTTAGCAAAGGGAGGAGCTGGATATGGCAGAGGGACGCACCAACTGTTCACGGGGCTGTGGTCTTTCCCTATTATCTCAGAGCGACAACATTACTGGAGCACATCCAGTAAACCCAGAATGAGCACTGGGGCTACACACACGCTGCATTGGTGTGGGGTGGGGGAGAATTAATCACACACTCAAACAGGCATGACATGTTAATTTAGTTGCTAGGGTTATCCTGGGTTTTATTGGTGACTGTAAAATTGTGTGAAACACCCTCATTTTTCTCACAGAACAAGACTTAAAAATTCATATATTCTGGAATATTTTGGGATGTGTTAAGAAAGATAACAGGCATAAATGCTACATTCGTACATACCTTGTAACAAGACATTTTGACATTCAGACTCTGCCGGTTAGGATAACATGCCCTTCCTATCTACTTAGATTAGGTGTATATTTTAACCATGCAAAGCATTTGTACCGTAACTATATTTTCCTTTAGCATGCATTCTCTTTTGCCGTGGGGTCCCCTGAAGAATAAGATGTTAGTTTTGATTTCTTATCTTCCTTTAGCTGGAGCACATTCTCTAGAAAACATGTCTGCAATTTTAAAATGCCAAGGCAAATTGTGAGGTCCTCCCACCTTCCTTTTTCTGGTGACAGTGGTATCAGGTACCGTCACTCTGCGCCCTCTCCAGGTATGCATTGCATTAGGGGATGATTGAAAGCTCTAGGTAGCAGTGACTCTGTCAAAACTCACGGAGAAGAGACCTCAATTCTGGAATAATATTATGAAGGCTTGGGTAACTTTTCATCAGCTCTCTGTTACACGATCTTTTTAAGAAAATGTAATTTATAAAACTTCATAGTTAATATTTTTTCTCCACAGTTGCAAAAGGATTTTGTGAAGATTTTCTAAGAAAGATGAAGCTCTTGAGCAGGCGGCCTCTGTAAGGATCCCTTTTGTTTACAAATAAGAGCTCCTCTTAGCTTCTCTCCTCTGTCTCTCCCCAGGCTCCTCCCAGTCCCGCTCCTGAGGTCAGGCCGGCTCCCTCCCCAGGTCTCCCAACTGCGTGTGCTTGAGACTTTCTTTATTGCGACATCATTAGTATGAAGAGGATGTTTCATAGCGAGGAAACCCAGAGCTGAGCTCTCACACTTTGATCTCAGCTATGTGCTCTGTGCATTTGGATAAGTTCCAGCTGTGTCCTTGGCTCGTCTAAATTTGTTGAACGAAGATGCTCTTCAACTACTTTATCTTTTTTCCTTTGCCATAATATATTACAAACCTATACATATCTGTTTGAATTCACTGACCTAAGACATTTTCTTTCCACTAAACTTACACAATTTCTTCCTCCAATGCAGTGACCCTCTGGTAACCAGGACTAGTTCACTTCAATAATGTGAATGATTCTTTAGGCTTGAGTGATAAAATTGTTCTATAACTAAAACAAAGGTTCAGTTTCTCTCTAATTTCATCTTTTTTAATCTGAAAAACTCTATGTCATAGAAATATCTCCAATTAAGAACACTTTCATTTATACATATAATAAACAAGGTTAATTAATGTAGTCTATATTAAGAATAATGAATCTGTTGAGAGGACAATCCATTATAGCATTTTCAATTACTGCCATGATTAGTACTTTAAATATTTCTGTATCCCTTTTTATCACAAAAAACAGAAATTCAAAATTTTTATTATTGTTTCAGCTAAGGGTACAAAGAAGTAGGTTACAATGTTTGCATTTGTTAGGTGAAGTCCCTCTTAGAATTGTGTCCCACTCCCAACAAGTATGCCATACACCCTAACGTTGTCCCCATTAAGTGGGAGCATACTCACCCCCCTGGCACTTCCCTCCCTTCTCTCATCTCCCCACACATTGAATTTAATTGAGTTTTTCTTTTATGTGAGTGTGTATTGGTTTACCTACTGGCTTCATATTAGTATTGAGTACATTGGATTCTTGCTTTTCCATTCTTGTGATCCTTTATTAAGAAGAATGTGTTTCAGCCCCATCCAGGTTAATGCAAAAGATGTAAAGTCTTCATCTTTTTTTACTGGCTGAATAATATTCTATGGTGTACATATACCACAGCTTGTTAATCCATTCCTGGATTGGTGGGCATTTAGGCTGTTTCCACGTTTTGGCAATTGTAAATTGAGCTGCGATAAACAGACTAGTGCAAATGTCCTTATGATAAATGATTTTTTTTTTCTGGGTAGATGCTTAGTAATGGGATTGCAAGATCAAATGGGAGGTCTAATTTGAATTCTCTGAGGATCCCCATGCTTCCATCTAAAGAGTTTGTATTAGATTGCAGTTTCACCAACAGTGTGAAAGTGTTCCCTTCTCTCCACATCTGCACCAGCATCTGCAGCTTTGAGACTTTGTGATATGGGCCATTCTCCCCAGGGTTACTTGCATTTATCTGATGATTGGGGAAGATGAGTGTTTTTAAAAATGTTTGTTAGCCATTTGTCTGTCTTCCTCAGAGAAGGTTCTGTTCATATCTCTTGACCAGTGGTAGATGTGATTGTTTACTCTTTTTTTTGTTGACTAATTTGAGCTCTCTGTAGATTCAAATTACCAACTCCTTGTCAGATTCACACCATGCAAATATCTTTCCTCATCCTGAGGGTTGTTTTTTGCTTTACTTGTTGTGTTCTTAGCTGTGCAGAAGCTTTTCAGTTTAATTAAGTCCCATTTGTTTATTTTTGTTGTTGCAATTGCCGCTGAACTCTTCATCATGAGATCTTTCTTCAGTCTGACATCATCAAGAGTTTTTCCCAGACTTTCTTCTAAGATTTTTATTGTTTCATGTCTTAGATTTAACTCTTTTACCCATCTTGAGTCATTTTTTTTTAAGGGGTGAATGGTGTGGGTTCTGTTTCAGTCTTTTACATGTGGTTACCCAGTTCTCCCAGAACCATTTGTTGAATAGGGGGTCTTTTCCCCAGTGTAGGCTTTTGTTGGGTTTATCAAAGATCAGATGGCAAAAAGAGACTGGTTTCATCTCTTGGTTTTCTGTTTTGTTCCATATATTTATGTCTCTATTTTTAGGCAAAAATCATGCTGTTTTAATTACTGTGGACTTGTAATATAACCTGAAGTTTGGTAAAGTTATGCCTCTAGCTTTGTTTTTATTATTAAGAATAGCCTTGGCTGTATGGGGATTTTCTGATTCCATACAAAGCAAAGTGCTATTTTTTCCAGTTCAAAAGTATGACATTGGTATTTTAATGGGGATTGCATTGAATCTGCAGATTGCTTTGGGTAGAACAGATATTTTAATAATGTTGATTCTTCTCAGCCAAGAGCATAGTATGTTCTTCCATTTGTTAATATCTTCTGCTATTTTTTCCTTAGGGTTTCATAACTCTCTTTGTAAAGATCCTTCATCTCTTTATTAGGTATATTCCTAAGTTTAATTTTCTTTGAAGCTACTGTGAAGGGAATTGTGTCCTCAATTTGCTTCTCAACTTGGCTGTTATTGGTGTATACAAAGGCTACTGATGTGTGAACATTGATTTTATATCCTGAAACTTTTTGTATTTCTTGATCACTTCTAGGAGTCTTATGGTTGAGTCTCTGGGTTTTCTAAGTATAAGATCATATCATCTTAAGTATAAGAGTGAGAGTTTGACCTTCTCTGCCTCCATTAAGATGCCCTTTATATCCTTCTCTTGCTTGATTACATTGGCTAGAACTTCCAGAACTATTTTGAATAGTAGTGGTGATAGTGGACATCCTTGTCTGGTTCTAAGGTTTTAAGTGGAAAAGATTTCAGTTTTTATAAACTATGTAACCCAAACTCTGTACCCCTGTAATATTCTGAAATTTTTTTTTAAAGCCTTCAAATATCAGTGCCCTGCAATCATTCCTAAGAATGCTTTCACTACTAAGCCTCAAATGGGGAAAATAAAAACAGTGTGCTCAGTTTCCCATTAAAAAAAGAAGTTATTGCCTAATGGTAACAGAGCTTTGTTTAGTTTGATGAAAAAGTTTTGCAAGTAGTGGTGTCTGTTGCACAACAGGGTGCATAGAATTAATTAATGCTATTGAACTATATACTTAAAAGCGGTTAAAATAGCAAATTTTGTGTTACAAATATATACTTACCACATTTTAACAATTCAAAAAACATACAAAGTTATATTAATATGCGTTTCATTTTTGGTGAGCCTGTAAGAATCAAAGGGATTATGATTGTTATTAATTTCAAAGAAATCTACTAAAAATTTTATTCCCATACCCACATTTTCCTTAGTGTTGGGATAGGAAAATGACCTCCAAGCAATTTTTTTAAAAATCATTTTCTTGTTACACCCACAAATACAACAAAAACATTCCAGAATTGGCATACTGATTTCCATTATATAACCATGACATTGATAACTCTTTGAACGCTATATATGAAGATATTCTCTGATCACTTCCTACCAGAATGATTCTTTCTGTAGCTAAATAGTAGTTAGCAAATCTGTATGGCTCCAAAGAGCACCATAATTTACATTAACAGGTTTAGCTGTCGTCGTATTTAAGCAGAAGGTATGTGCTCTTTATGAGCTCTAATGTAAAACATCAAGTTTGAAGTGGTATTTAGGGTTTTTTTTCCCTAAAGGAGCCACTAACACTTAGAGACATGTTAAAGGGCTGCTTTTAAGAAAATGTGAAGCAATAATAATAAAAAGGTAACAAGAATTGCCTCCGTTTCATTTGCAGATCAGATAATTATAGTTCTGGGAGCAAGTAATGTTATAGCTTTTGAAGATCCCTTGGGTTTGCACAATGAAACTCTATAGTGTTTTATAAAATTTGAAAACTCTTTGTTCTTACTTGTCAATCATACATAAGCCTTTTAAAGTTTTCTCATACTTATTTTGCAATAGAAAATGTTGAGAAATGTTGGGTTTGTATGCCTATTTTTTCTGCATTCCTTCTGGTTGGTCTCATGGGGTCCCAGGGAGCAATAGAAGTGACATATTTCTTTCACTCCATCTGGGCCTCCCGGTCACTGTCAAACACCTGCATGATAATTTTAGCCAATCCCTGGAGAGTAGAGCTCCCCTGAGAACACTTGTCTAATTCAAATGCTTCTCAGTGATATAAAATCTAAAGAGAATGAGAAGATGGAGAGGTGTTTAAGGCTTGAGTACTAATATTTGTGTATATATATATTTTTCCAAATAGCAGAATAAATGGTGGGAAGTCTGATGGTGCAACATCCTAAATGTATCTTCAGCTGAGCTGGCCTGCTTTACATGGTTGGTAGAGCCAGATTTGCTCCCTACTTATTTTCATAGCCATTTTTTTGTTTCACATACTGAGTTAATTCCTGGCTTTTATTATTCTTCTTATCCTTAGTTTACAAATCATCTTGATTATCCCCAGTATTAATTGTATTTGAACCTTTGGAATTATATTTTGTTTGTGCTACCTTTTTGGAAATGTGCTAATATTTTTGGAAAGAGAGAGGGAAGATTTTTATTTGCAAAAGAAAGATAACTACACTTATCAAATGCTTACCTACTATGTGTTACAAACTCTATAAGCATTCTACACATTAAGATGTTTAATCCTCACGATCCTACATGGTATGCTAATAGTATGACCAGCACACCAGCTTTATTTTCAGAAGAGGAAACAGGCACAAAAAAAGGTTGAGACACAAGACTTTCATTTGATCGGGGCAGGAATCCTGAATCCAAAATCTGCACTCTACCATCATACCATGTTTCTTCATCAGGTATATTTGAAATCTCTTTCTATATTGTTTTAAACCACATGGTTAATTAAATTTCCAGTAACTGTATTAATCATAGTCCAAGTTATTTTATTCAACTTTCAAACATTACTTCAGATCTTATTATGTATCATTTGCTGCTAAATAATGATAAGTAAGATGAGAGATACTATGTATTTTTCTAGTGGAAAGATGAGTTAAATGTGCAGGGATAGATTTGCTATAAAGGTAATGAAGCTTGATCTTCATCTGCATGATCTTGAGAGGGGCACAACCACATCTTCACATAGTCAAGGTTTTGGTAATTCTTGAAAAAAATGAGAAATTTAACTTCCATTGGTTAAGACTGCTGTCTCTTTGTCCTCTAACTTCTCCTGTGCCATAAATCTCATGTCAGGCAGCACTGAAAATGCCAGGGATATTTGTGAGAACCAATTAAAGAGCAGTTGAGTTGAAAACACATTTATTTTGGCTTTTACAGAATATGTTTATATGACTTGCAATCACATCTTACATAATTAAGTTATTGCTGGCCATCCCCCTATACGGATAATTTCTAAGATAAATTTTCTGTACAGGCAGTGAACTAGGTTTTTGCATTGTTTAATAACCCAACTAATGAAGAGGAATCCATCATATGAACACACTGAGAAAATATTTTAATTTCTTGCTGATTTGATATGAGTACATACCAGGAAAATTAATGATGATAATGTAACTCTAAACAAGCTGGTCAATGGGTGTCACTAAGTCAGGGAATATTTTAGAATTCCTTGGGGTTAGGATAGGAGAACATGAAATACTCTGAGATTATAGCAGGTTGGAATCAGGAAAGGAGAACATGAAACACTCTGAGATTGGAGCAGGTTGGAATCGGGATAGAAGAACATGAAATACTCTGAGATTGGAGCACCCACTCGGAAATGACACTAGATAAAGATTTTTCCCAAGCCTGACAACAATTTGAAAAATGTAAAGGACATAGCCAAAAACAAACTGCAAAGCTCAAAGAAACCATAAAGTCAAGTCAATCATATTACAGAAAGGCCTTAGCTTTTAATACTTTCCGTAAAAAATTACAAACTCTTGGCTCAGTGCCTGTGGCTCAAGCAGCTAAAGTGCCAGTCACATACACCTTAGCTGGTGGGTTCAAATCCAGCCTGGGTCTGCCAAACAACAATGACAGCTGCAACCAAAAAAACATAGCCAGGCGTTGTGGTGGGCGCCTGTAGTCCCAGCTACTTGGGAGGCGGAGGCAGGAGAATTGCTTGAGTCTAGGAGTTGGAGGTTGCTGTGAACTGTGATGCACTCTACCCATGGCGACAGCTTGAGGCTCTATCTCAAAAAAAAAAAAAAAAAAAATTACAAACTCTTATCATCTGAAGAGGTGTTGAAAGAATGTGAGCCAGAACCATAGAAAAAGACTATCTTAATAGCATGTCAGGCAATTAATTAATAAAAATACCAGATTACTGTTCCATATGCCAGGAGTTTGGAATTGCCACTCCATTCTAATAACAATGGAAAAGCTGAACAGACTAATAAAAAAATCAACAACTCTTCTGGAATCTATAAGAGAAGTAGGGACTCAGGTAACCAACACCTCCCAGATTAGAGAAAGACAAAGGAATACTGGGGCGGAGACTCCTGAGCAGAAACCACCCAGCGAATCAGTGCTGGGGAGGAAAAATGGAGCTGTAATTGACATACTGCTGGAGGCTCAATGGGGACAAATCTGACAGTTAAAAACTACAATGTACCCCAGTCATGAGCGCCCCACACACATATTTGTGAGTTTTTAGCAGGTTCTCCCAGTAAATATTACAGAGAAAAAGCACCTCATGCAGGAAGAGGGAAAGATACCTCTTTTGAAATACTATTTTTGGAATACTTTCTTCTTTTTCATAAAGCCAGCCCTCAGGAGAAACTATCCAGCCAGAGCCTGACCAAGCTGGAGGAAGAAAAATATCCAATTCTAAGCAGCTTTTACCTTCCGTGTGGGAGGAGGGAAATGGAAATGCTCATGTCCAGCCCACTAGCACTCCTGCTCCACATAAGCAGTGGGTGAGTGGGAGACTGAGAGGCCTTGTGTGGTTCTTAGTGCAGAAGCCTAGGCTCACTTAAAGATCAAGACTTCATCACAGAGCTATAGAACGTTTCCTCTCCCCCCCCACCTTACCCCCATATCTGCAGCAATTCCTTAAACCTGTATATCGTGTCTTGCTATTGAGAAAAAATTGTGCATCCTAAAATGCAAAAAAAGTTATAGTTTGAATAGGCAGAGCAAGCCTCAAAACCAGATATGGCAGTGATGTTGGAATTATCAGATCAGGAATTTAATTTGATGAAGATGATGAGATGTCAGGCAATTAATTAATTAATTAATGGATAAGTAGAAAGCATTTCAAACCAGAGAGATACATGGAATGTAAGTAGAGATGAAATTAGTAATAAAGAACCAAAAAGAAATACTAGAGATGAAAAATAATTGCACCAAAATGAAGAATGCCTTTGGTGGGCTTATTAGTAGACTGGATGTAGCTGAAGAAACAATCTCTTAGCTTTAGTTAGGATATACCAGTAAAAACCTCCAAAATTGAGCAAAGAGAACAAAAGACTGAAAGAAACTAGAATATCTAAGTGCTGTGGGAAAATCATGAAAGGTATAACATATGAAAATAGAATACCAGAAGGATAAGGAAAAGAGAAAGGAACAGAACTATCTGAAAAAAATATAACTGAGAATGTTCCCAAATTAATAACAAATACCTGTCATATATTCAGAAAATTCAGGAATACCAAGCAGGATAAGTGCCCCCCAAACCCACATAAAACTAAAACCACAGACAGAAAAACTATATAGGTGTATCAGTCTCAAACTATAGAAAATTGTGGATGAAGAGAAAAATCCAAAAAGAACACATCACCTATACAGGAATGAAGATAAGAATTAGGCCTGAATTTTCCTTAGAACCTAGGCAGGCAGAGAGACCTGTATAGACATTCTGTACCCTGTGAAATTATTCTTCAAAAGTGAAGACAGAAAATCAGTTAAGACATAGTCAAACTCAACAATAGCATCAGTCAACTGGACATGATGGACATCTGTAGATGACATCCTCCACCACAACAGCAGGACGCGCATTTACCCAGTCCTCTCAAGTTCATGTGGAACATTTATCAAGGTAGATTACATTCTGGGCCATAAACACACCTTACCAAATTAAAAAAATAGAAATCATACAATGTCTACTGTCAGATCACAAGGGAATTAAAACTATAAACAACAAAAAGACAATTAGAAAATCAAATACTTGGAGATTAAACACACTTGTAAATAACAATGGGTCAAATAAGGACTTTCAAGAGAAATTTAAAAATATTTTGAACTAAATCATTATGAAAACACAACTTATAAAAATTTTGGGATTCAGTGAAAGTAGTGCTTAGAGGGAAATTTATAGCATTAAACACATATAGCAGAAAAGAAGAAGAAGATATAATCAGTAATCCAAGTTTGCATCTTAGGAGACTACAAAAAGAAGAATAAATTAAATCCAAAATAAGCCAAAAAAGGCAGAGTATGGTGGCTCACCCCTGTAATCCCAGCACTCTGGGAGACTGAGGCAGGTAGATTGCTTGAGCTTAGGAGTTTGAGATCAGCCTCAGTAAGAGCAAGACCCTGTCTCTAGTAAAAATAGAAAAACTGGCCAGGTGAAGTGGTGCACACCTATATTCCCAGCTACTAGGGAAGATGAGGCAAGAGGATCTCTTGAGCTCAGGAGATAGTTTGAGATTGCTGTGAGCTGTGCCCCACTCTAGCCTGGGGCAACAAAATGAGTAAGACTCTGTCTCAAAATAAATAAATAAATAAATTTTTAAAAAGCTAAAAAAAAAAAGATATAATAAAAGTCAGAGCACAGATCATTGAAATTAAAAATAGAAAATAGAAAATCAATAAAATCAAAACCTGATTCTTTGAAAAAAATCAATCAAACTGACATAACCCAGTTAGTATAATACACTAACTTTACTAGCCAGGCTAATGAAGAAAAAGAAGACACAAATTACTAATAGCGGAAATGAAAGCAAGGACATAATTATAGAATTAATAGATATTAAAATGATATTAAGGATTATTATGAACAACTCTATTTTCACAAATTTGATAACCTAGATGAAATAGACCAATTCCTTGAAAGCAGAAAGTCAAACAGAATAAGCTTATGTCTATTAAAGAAACTGAATCAATAATTCAGAACCTGCCAAATCAGAAAGTGGCAGGCCCAGATGGGTTCATTAGCGAATTCCACCAAACATCGAAGGAAGAAGAAATTATACCAATTCTCTACAACCCTTTGCAGAACATAGAAGCAGAGCGACTCCTTCCTAATTCATTCTGCAATGGCAGCATCACTCTAACACCAAACCAGATAAAGACATGGTAAGGCAGCATTACAGAGCAGATCCTCTCAAAATATTAGCAAACAGAATCCAACAATGTCTAAAAAGAATTATATACCCTGATCAGGTGGGGTTTAGGCTAGGTATGCAATGCTAGTTCACCATGTGGACATCAATTAATATAATCTCTCACATTAATAGTTTAAAAAGGAAAAAAATCACATGATCTTATGAACAGAGGCAGAAAAAGTGTTTGACAAAATTCAACACCCATTCATGATAAAAACTCCTGGAAAACTAAGAATAGATGGAACTTCCTCAACTTGATAAAAGATATCTATAAAAACTTAAGCTAACACACATAATGGTGAGAAAAAAGTTTTTCCACTAAGATTGGGAACAAAGCAAGGATGCCCGTTTTCATCACTCTTGACAGCCTTGTATCGAAAGTCTATCTAATGCATTAAAATAGAGAAGGAAGAAATACAACTATTTTTGTTTTCAAATGACAAGACTGTCTATATGTAAAAACTGAAAGAATTAACAAAAAAATTTCTGAAACCACTAAGCAATTACAGCAAGGTTGCAAGACACAAGGTTACTGCACAAAAGTCAACTGCTTTCCTACCAACCAGCAATGAACAGCAGAGTGTGAAATAAAAACACAAAGCCATTTACATTAGCACCCCACAAATGAAACATTTAAATATTAATCTAACAAAATATGTACAAGGCCTCTATGAGGAAAACTATAACACTCTGATAAAAGAAATCGAAGAAGAATTAACTAATTGGAGAGATTCAATGTGCATGGACAGAAAGACTCAAGATGTCAATATGTCAGTTCTCAGCTTGATTAGATTCAGTGGCATTCCAAGCAAAATCTCAAGTTATTTTGTGGATATCAACAAAATTGATTCTAAAGCTTATACAGAGACACAAAATCCCAGAATAGCCAAGAAAATACTGAAGGAGAAAAAATATCGAATGAGAAGAAGGCTTGTCACTACCCAACTTTAAGACTTACTATTGAGCTAGTTGAAGCCACCCTGATCAAGACAGTGTGGTCCTGGCAAAAGAATAGACAAATAGATTAATGGAACAGAATAAACAGCTGTGGAATAGACCCACATAAATAGAAGCAAGTGATGTTGAAAAAGGAGCAAAAGGAATACAATGGAGAAAAGATAATCTTTTCAACAAATGGTACTCGAGCAACTGGACATCAACATGAAACAAAAAGTGAATTAGACACAGATATTACGTCCTTCACAAAACTGAACTGAAAATGGATCATAGACCTAAACTCCTAGGGGATCTTGCAGAAAGCCTAGATGACCTTGGGGGTGGTGATGATGTTTTAGATACAACACCAAAGGCTGGTTCATGAAAAAAGAATTGGTAAGCTTTATTAAAATTAAAAACTTTTGCTTTACAAAAGATATTTAAGAGAATGAGAAGACATACCATAGAGCTGGAGAAAATCCGTGCCAAAGACACGACTGATAAAGGACTAGTCTCCAAAATCCACAAGGAACACTTAAAACTCAACAGTAAGAAATAACCTGATTAAAAAATGAGCCAAAGACCTTAGCAGACACCTCACCAAAGAAGAGATACAGATGGCCAATAAGCATATGAAAAGGTGCTCTACATCTTCTTTCATTAGGGAAATGCCAATTAGAAAAACAATGAGCCTCCCATTCATTGCCCTGCAAAATGGCACTGCCACTGTAAGGTAGTTTGACAGTTTTCTCTTCTTTCCTTTCCTTTTTTTTTTTTTTTTCTTTTCTTATTTCTTTTCTTTTCTTTTCTCTTCTCTTCTTTTCTTCTCTTTTCTTTCCAGGCATCCATGAAACAAAGTTTATTGAGGAAGAGAAAGATAAGTTTTCAGAGTAAGACAGTTTGCAAAGCAGGATACCTGCATCATAGACAGTGAATGGGTCTCCATTGCTAGAGCAAGTAGGCAAAGAGGACAGTTTGGCAGTTTTTTTAGAAAACTAAACATATTCTTAACATATTATCCAGCAATTATGCTCATTAATATCTATACAAGAAGTTTAAAACTTACACCCATACAAACTCTTGCACATACAAGTTTACAATAGCTTTATTCATAATTGCCAAAACTTGGAAGCAACCAAGATGCCCCCCCAGTAGCTGGATGGATAAATACTGTAGTCCATCCAGACAGTGAATGGAATATGTTGTAGTGCTAAGAAAAAATGACCCAGCAAGCCATGAAAAGGCATGGAGAAATCTTAAATGCATATTAGTAAGTGAAAGGAGACAATCTAATAAGTTACATGCTACTTGATTCTAACTACAGGACATTCTGGAAAAGCTATGGAGACAGTAAAAACAGCAGTGGTTGCTGGGGATTGGGACAGTGGGAGAAAGAGAAGAATATGCAAAGCCCAAAGAATAGGGCAGTGAAACTACTCTGTATGATACACTAACTACTCTGTAGGATATAATACTGGCTACTTGGCTTTTTTTTTCAAGTCTCACTCTGTTGCCCAGGCTAACGTGGGAAACAGCCTAGCTCACGGCAACCTCAAACTCCGGGGCTTAAGCAAGCCTCCCTCCTCTGCCTCCAGAGTAGCTGGGACTACAGATGCCTGCCACAATGCCTGGTTATTTTTCTAGATGGAATACTTCCTCTTGCTCAGGCTGGCTTCGAACTCCTGAGCTCAAGGGCTCCTCCCACCGCAGCCTTTCAGAGTGCTGGGATCACAGGCATGAGCCACACTACTTGGCCTGTCGTTTTACATTTTTCTAAACCCACAGAAGCACAGAATGTCCACCAACAATTAAGGCTATATAAACTATAGAGTTGGATGATTCTGTGTGTCAGAAAAAAAAAAATGTATGTATATGTATCACACCATACTGCTGGATTTCATGTTTGTGTTGTCAGCACCTGAACATTTATAGTTTGTTGTGACTTATTTTCTCATTCTAAATTAACAAATACTTTTGTATCTAATTTTGTATTTGCATTCTGTACGTGTTCTTTTCTTACAGAGGGGTCTCTAATATTTACAAGCATCACAAAATCTGGCTGTATCCTTGAACATCCGCATGGTATTTACAGTTCACAGAATATTTTCACATTTGTTTTTCCAAACTATGATCCCTTAATACAGGGTCTGGCACCATGTTAACTGCTGCTCTTCTCCCATCAAAAACATATTAAAATTCAGAAAAGGGGCAGCGCCTGTGGCTCAGTGAGTGGGGCACCAGCCCCATGTACCGATGGTGGAGGGTTCAAACCCAGCCCTGGCTGAACTGCAGACAAAGAGTAGCCAGGCATTGTGGTGGGTGCCTGTAGTCCCAGCTACTCGGGAGGCTGAGGCAGGAGAATCGTGTAAGCCCAGGAGTTGGAGGTTGCTGTGAGCTGTGTGATGCCAGGGCACTCTACAGAGGACAACAAAGTGAGACTCTGTCTCTACAAAAAAAGAAAAAAAAATTCAGACAAATTCATGAGCATTGGGGGCAATGCTGTGATGTCTTGGAGGTGTACAGTATAGAAACAACAGTCTGGTTTGCAGAGACTGAATTTTCAAAACGAAAATCATGTCAGCAAGTTAGTGGTTTGAGACTTACCCTATTGTCAGGGCCCAGGACTGGCCAGGTCTCGGGCCCAGCTTAGGTAGGTTCTGGACGTGGACCACTAAGCTACCTTCTCAGGAACAGTTTCTTATAGGTGCTTGAGGGCTATCTACTTTAGCTGGAGAGAGAGAGAGAGAGAGAGAGAGAGAGAGAGAGAATCTTAGAGAGAGTAAAGGTCTTCTTAGAACAGATAGCTCTTAGTCTTTAGCAGAGCTTGGTAATCTTCAGCAGAGACGCCGTGCTGGCGTTCTGCAGGCAGGAGAGGAGACAGAGTCAGAGTAAGTGGATCCGTGATAGAATGCACATGCCTCCTGACTGCCTTCTCCTCCAGCCTAATATAAGGCTGAGCTCGTGCTTCTCAACACCACAGGTGTAGGACTGCCAATTCACCAATGCTCTCATCTCACGAGCTCTCTCATGCTTGTTAGACCCAAATCTCTCTCCATGCCCTTTTCACCAAGGTGTTCCGTTACAGGTATTTCTTATAACGCTCACTCCTCTTAGCCATAGGCTATATGGGCTGCTACACCCTATCCCTCTACTTTTGAGCTCTGGGATCTCTCCTGTGTTTATCGACCACCTCTTTTTAATTAAGTATTGTTGTCATAGGGATATGCAGCGGAGAGACACTGCTGTACAGGCACTTGGGGGAATATTAGGGAGTCAATACATAGACTGAAAAAATGATTATTCCTATTTTCTGAATGTGGAAAGGGAATCTCTGAGGGCTTCGGTGAAATCCACTGAGGTCTAGAATTGAAGACCCAGAATTCAGGCCTAGATTGCTTAACTCTTGCTCTTTTCCCTACTTGGCACAGCATTGCCCCATTAGTTACTGAGAAGTCCTCTAGAAATACACAACTAAAAGAAATGTATGGCTAATGTTGAGACTTTAGTGGGTTAGCACAACCTCATGTCCATTCGTGCTGTTATAACAAAATACCACAGACTGGGTAATTTATAAACAACAGAAACTTATTTCTCAGAGTCCTGGAGGCTGGAAGTCCAAGGTCAAAGCTCCAGTAGGTTTGGGGTCTGCTGAGCCCAATCACTGCTTCCATGATGGTGCCTTACTGCTGTTTCCTACATGGGAGGAGCACTGTGTCCCACATGGCAGAGTGACTACAGGGGCAAACTCACCCTCTCAAGCCTTTCTATAAGGTCACTCATCTCATTCACAAAGTCTCCACCCCATGATTTAATCACTTCCCGAAGACCCCACCTCTCAACATTATGGCATTGGAGACTAAATTTCAATACACGAATTGGATGGGGGGGACCATTGAGACCACAGCACCGTGTAAAGAAAACTTACCTGAACTCCATAAAACTTTAAAGATCTAGCTGAGCACTTAATAAAGCAGTCTAAACCTGGACTGTACACATTAGGAATTTGTAATCGTTCAAGGACAGGACAAAGGGGCTTGCTTGTTAAGCAAATGACAAGTGTACCTGAGACCAAAAGGGGGGATGTAAAGAATTGCACAGCCCTTTCAAACCCTTTGTTTGATTATTACAGTGCAGAGCTCCTTGGACCCCTCATTTCCTTTTTTTTTTTTTTAATTGAATGGTAACTATGTACATTAATGCACTTCTGGGGTACAGTATGGTGTTTTCACACACAATCTGAAACACTTCCATCAAACTGGTTAACATAGCCTTCATGTCATTTTCTTAGTTATTGTGTTAAAACGTTTATATTCTACTCTAAGATTCACTTGTACCCTTGTAAGATAAACCACAAAAAAAAATCCACAAAAATCCCTCCCCGTATTCTTAGGCTGTTATTAGGTTATAGCTTTCATATAAACGGTTTAAATTAATTTCATAATAGGGGTGTGTACATTGGATACTTTTTCTTCCACTCTTGTGATACTTTGCTAAGAAGAACATTGTCCAGCTCCATCCACGTGAACATGAAGGATGTAAAGTCTCCATCTTTCTTTATGGCTGCATAGTATTCCATGGTGTACATATACCACAGTTTGTTGATCCATTCGTGGATTGATGGGCACTTGGGCTTCTTCCATGACCTGGCAATTATGAATTGGGCTGCAATAAACATTCTGATACAAATATCTTTGTTGTAATGTGATTTTTGGTCCTCCGGGAATATACCTAATAAAGAAATTGCAGGGTCGAACGGCAGGTCTATTTTTAGTTCTCTAAGTGTTCTCCAGATGTCTTTCCAAAAGGAACGTATTAGTTTACATTCCCACCAGCAGTGTAGGAGTGTTCCCTTTTCTCCACATCCACACCAGTATCTCTGGTTTGGGGATTTTGTGGTATGAGCTAATCTCACTGGAGTTAGGTGATATCTCAAAGTAGTTTTGATTTGCATTTCTCTGATGATTAAGGAGGACCCCTCATTTCCTTTAGGCTTGACTGGCTGCCATAGGTTTTGGATTCAGATGTTCCAGACTGAATGATGTGTGTGGTCTTCAAGACATACCAGAATTTTGCATATCCATAGTACATCTCCAAGTCCAACACAGTGTCACCCCTGCTTCCTGTGTCTTATGGTTTCCATAGTCTTTGCTGCACACCAGCCATTGTTCTAAGTTTTATGTACATATCAGCTCATGAGATAGTCATATTAATTCTATGATATTGGTATTATTATGAATATTCCCAGATGAAAATTGAGCCATGAAAAGGATAGATACATGTCCAAGGCCATGAAACTAGTTAAATGTCAGAGCTCAAATCTGACATTGGTGTGAGCCCTCACCTGGGTGCTGCAGTGCTCCCACATTGCTCCCACATTGCTGTCTGCGATGCTTCACCCCTAAACGTCTGTGTTCAATTTGAAGGCTGTGGCCCTGGGCATATTGCATATGTGGCTGGTTCCGGTTATTTTGCCTTTATTTTTACTAAATTAGGAATTCTTTTATCTTAGAAATGGCAGTGAGTGTTGGCTCTGTCATGTAGTTCCAGATTTTCAGACTGCATATAGATCCAGAATCACAAAGACATTTCCCACTGAAGTCTATTCTGAGCATTCTAAAAAATGCTAAGTTAACACACGTCAACTCCAAAAGCCTCAGCTTAGGCGATATGGCCAATGGTTTTGCAATCCAGTTTTCCAATCCACTTTTTAGGTAGTAGTCAGCTTTGAAAACATAACCCATATTCTGTTGCAGAATTTGAATTTGGTTTAAAAATAAGCCTAACTTCTTTCTCTGATAAGCACTGGGAAAGAGCCAAACCCCTAGCTGTCAAGTTGCTTGTTCCCCTCCTTCTCCTACTTGGTCTACTGAAGAAATTCTGATATCTTCAGTCTCAGTATTAAAGTTGTGGCATTTTAGTCAGGAGGTGATAGGTTCAGGCTATTCAAGGTACTGGGTCTGTCTCTGAGATACACAGCTCAAACACACTGATATAAATCACCTTTTCTGGTACTTAAACTTGTGAAAGACTGTTTTTATTTTGCCCATCTTTTCAAAACCTCCTGTGAGCACCTGTTCTTTGAACAGCCAGCATCCTGCTCACTCTGTCCCTTCCTCGGCACAGAGCACTAAGCAGGTCATCTCGGGGAAGGCGTCCCTCGCCTCCCACTGCTCTTTCCTTCACCGCCCATTACAAAACTTTCTCCTCTGCCTTATGTGCGCCATGCTACCGATCATCTTGTAAAATATTAAGTCGAACTGTATGAAATTGTCCTTTCTCCAAGGCGAAAGCTGTTAGGTATCAACCATTTACTGGACTTGTTTGGTTTCCACCAATCATACAATGTTGGAACAAGGCAGGATATTTCCTCTGCTTTCATCCCTGGTGTGTTCCCAAACCCCCAAGTCAGTGCCCATCACATACAACAAATGTTTGTTGAATTAATTAGCCTTTATTTCACACATTTGCTCTGCCACATTGTATGTGATTAATATTAAATAACATCCAATAGTGCCATTTTATAAAAGAATTTTCTGCTGAGCTCGTTCTGCTTTCCTTGTGAACGTGACCTTTGTTAGCTTTGTAGCGAGTTTACAGAGCATCTCAGCGAAGCCAGACATTGACCCCTTTGTCTACAAGTGGTACACTAGTGAATGATGCCTCTGTGCCTCCGTCACATCTCCTTATACTGATAAATTTAATCAATTTCATGCTGGAAACATTATTATGTCCTCATTCTGGTAAAATGTACTTGGTTTACTAGAAAGGTCATCGTGCTTGGTTTGAAAATGAGACAGTTCCTTTACCTTCACACTACTATTTCACATAGTCTCATAGCAGACAGCACAACGAGGGATGGAGGAGGCCGCCTCTCTTGTCCAATAAAGTCCACTTTTCATACATTTCTAGTTGTGCTTTTATTTGAAAATAAACGTTACAGTCATAGAATCTTTGTTAGAACACATTCAACTTCCACATTTACACTGGAACACTGTTTATGTCTCCCATGAACAGAAACATACCCTTTTCATGGTTACTTTTATGCTTGCCTGAAATTATTTTGAGTCACTGATCTATTTTGGAAGATACAGCACTATGATAACAATTTTTAAATCCCAGTTTTATGCAAATGATCTGAAATTCATTAGCCGAGACTAATTCACTTTGTTAACTTTGTAGCTACTTTTGTTGCTCTTGAACACCATTTAAGGAAATAATGGTGATTAAGAAGCAGTAACATTCAGGGGATGGCAATAATCCTGCATTTTACATTTATGAAAGGTAGAGGGGCCAAACCAAATAATTAATTACTATTTCTTCTGATCTGGCCGAACCACCCGTGGGTCACGTGATACTGACAAGGTCATGGTATAGTGAAAACTATTTAACAGTTGGCTTTGTGGGGAAGAAAGTCTGGATTTTCAGCATTGCCAAATTTTATGGTGTAAATACTCCTACTATGACGAATTTAAAGCTGCCACTGGATTTCAAAATTCCTGACTGAATACTTAGCAATTTGTTCTCACAAAGTTGTATTAACCAGACAGCACGCAGGGAGCCATGCACCTCACCTTCAAAACCCTGGTCAAAGGCAGAAGGTGGAAACCACCAGGAATAAAAACTCACGGCTTAAATCGTGAGACTTTACTTCAGTTCAGATGTGCGGCTTAGAGCTGGCTTATTAGAAGCAACTGATTATAATTTAGCAGAGGTTTCTGTTTTGGAACCAAAGGAAAATTTCACATGCATTGCCTGACTTCATTAAATATGTGAATTTAAATTGGAAAGTGACTAGCGCTTAAATGCTTAAAATGGGACACAGATTTACTTAAATCTGGGAGACATCAGTATATAGTGGGTTGAAATCGTATTCCTCACAAAGGATATATTCAAATCCTAATTCTTTCCTCCTCTTCTTGAAACTGTGACTATGACCTTATTTGGAAATAGGGTTTTTGCAGATGTAATTAAGGAGCTCAAGAGGACATGATATGGATTTAGGGTCGTCCCTAGATCCAGTAACCAGTGTCTTTATAAGAAAAAGGTCATTGAAATACAGACCCAGTGAGGGGAAGGAAATGGGAAGACAAAGGCAGAAACTGTAAATATGCTGCCACAAACTCAGGGACACCGGGGACCACTGGGAGATGGGAGTGACAGGAAGCAGGAGCGTCCAACACAGCGCCCCCTGCTGGCTCTTTAACGTCAGACTTCTAGCCTCCCGAACTGTGAGAAGCTAAGTTTTTATTATTCTTCAGTTGCCACGTTGAGGGTAATCAGGTAATGGTAACTCTAGGAGATTAACACATAACACATCAAATTCGTAATAAAATCAGAAAAGAACATCATTTGGCTAGTTTTAGTTTTCAACTGAGTTACTTGAAAATTAAATATATTCATATTTATTTTTACTTTATATAAGAGCTCCATTTATGGCCACTATTACTTTAAATATAAAATTACTGTTAACTGATGAAAAGTTAATTAGCCAGTAAACAGGATTCCTATAAATAACTATGAAGATCCCTGTTCTCTCAATATCATAACTGGTAACCTGATAAACACCACAACTAGTTTATTTAGAAAACTAGTGTTTACAAAATTAACTAAATGCCTAGATATTACACAGGTAATTTAAATGAATGAATTTAACTGCATCTGACATCTGATAGTATATGGAGAGGCCTCTAGACATTTGGACAACTCACAGTATACGTACAAGTGAGCTCAGCCACGCAATTCCAGTAGAAATGAGAGTTGCCATATCCTTTAATTTTTCTGAAAAGAAGCCAGGAATCCAGATTTTTATGTGATATTCCTGAAATTTAAAATATTGCCTCACATACAAAACAAATCAATAATAAAGGAAAAGAGAAGAAAAGAAAATGTGCTTTTGGACTGACTCTATGACCTCTACTTTGCATAATAACATTTTTTTTTTTGAGACAGAGTCTCACCTTGTCACCCTCAGCACTCCTGTGGCATCATAGCTCACAGCAACCTCAAACTCTCAGGTTTAAGTGATTCTCTTGCCTCAGCCTCCCAAGTAGTTGGGACTGTAGGCTGCACCACAACACCAGTTATTTTTAGAGACAGGGTCTTGTTCTGCTCAGGCTGGTCCCAACCTGTGAGCTCAGGCAATCCACCCGCCTTAGCCTCCCAAAGTGCTAGGATTCACTTGAGCCACCGCGCCTGGACCTCACAATAATTTTTATATCTAAACGTTTGTGTAAATTTCCTTTGGCAACTGGAATTGTTTTCCAATGCCTTTAACTACCAATCCTTCACAATAAAGTATTTCAAATTCTTCATCCTTTATCCTCTTGGTCCAAGTAGTTAGAGTAGTCCATGATTTATGGAGGGAAAAATCTCAAATGTTTTGTGAATTCTTTTTTTTTTTTTTAAACAAAATCTCACTTTGTCACCCTCAGTAGAGTGTTGTGGCATCACAGATCACAGCAACCTCAAACTCTTGGGCTTAAGCAATTTTCTTGCCTCAGCCTCCGAAGTAGCTAGGACTACAGGTCCTCACCACAACACCCTGCTATTTTGAGATGGTGTCTCGCTCTTGCTCAGGCTGGTCACGAACTTGTGAGCTCAGGTGATCCACCCATCTCAGGCTCCTAGAGTGCAAGGATTATAGGCAGGAGCCACCCAGCCTGGTCTTATGAGAATTCATCTTCTAAAACAATTGAAGTAAAAGTTTTCAAATAACTAAAGGCTTTTGCTTTGTGAAATAATACCCAATTTATTATATAAATTTTTCTTTTCATATATTGCATTTTAAGGGATCAGATTGATGTTTCCACAATAAAAACTGTTACTTTATGAATGATTTCAACCTCTCATCTCATGTTTCGATCTTATTACTTTCAGAACTGGTTATTATGTCTTTCATTCCTGTGGAAAGAAAGCCCATTTTCTCCATTTTAAGCCTACATTTGGGGCAATGTATTTTTAGCTGTGGGGACAAAGGTAAAGTGGCTTGCTCTGCCTGGTGTCATGCTGTCTTTAAATTTTATGAAAAGAAGCCTTTAGAAACAAGTTCTGGACAATGGACTGCAGCACGAGAGTCTGAGGCTAATTTATTTTGGTTATTGCTGCCTACTGTGAGGTTACGAGGGGCAGCAACAGTTTACAGTATCTAGAGGCACAGCCCTCAGTAGAGGACTCCAGACAATCAGGCAAGGTCTGCCTGCAAAGGGAGCAACTCGAGAGGCGTAACACCATGAAGGCCAATGCGAGAAAGGCTGGCCATTTCCACAAAGCACCTTTACAGATCAAAAGTGATGAAGGAAAGACGAGGGAGCCTCATGGAGCAAGATGGTGGGATTCACAGTGGGGATACATTTACACACATTCAACTACATCTGGCCGACTCAGAAAAATCTTAAAGATAGAGACCTTTAATAAGCTTACATAAATTAGCCATTAGGAGAAATTGTGCCTAATTTATCATAGTTGTCTGAGTAGGCAGGCAGATGTATGGAAAACAAGTTCACTGTAGGCTCCATATGGGTGCAGAGGGGGGACAAAACCCCAAAGCAAAAAATAGGTGAATATTTTTCTTCATAGGAAAGAATAAAGCAAGGTTTTTTCTTGAGAAAATTTGTCTTACTTAACATTTTAAAATTAAGTGATAAAAAGTAACTGTAAGAAAGAGGATGGGGGAATATCCACTTTACATTTGACTCCGTATTATTTATGAATTGAATATCTTAGCATGTCTGCTTGTGCAGGCAGAAATTTGGTGAATGAATCCCCTCCTCCTAATTTTATTATGCTCTTTTAAAAAAAACTTTTAGGAAAATAGTATGTCTACTTAGTTTAAAAAGTACAATAGCATTAAGAAGCCAACAGTGTAATAAAAGCATTTTCGGCTTCAACCTTTCCCTTTCCCTGGTCTTGTTTGGAAGGCACCCATCTCTTACGCATTGTGTATCACCCATCACTGCTCTAATACCTTTCAATATTCTAATTATTCTTCTACTCTTGATACTTTTAGACATTACACACTTTAGACATAGGTAGAGAATGGAGACAGGGCTTATAAGGTTCTTACCACAGGCTTTATTTTTCTTTCATTTTAACAATGAAAGTCGTCCTGACTCTTGGATAAATCAATGGTCTGTTTACATCTGGGATGTTCTATGCAAGTCTAGTAAGTGGGCCTCCAGTAAAGGACGGGTGAAATGATTGTAAGTGTGGAGATATGTTACCTGTAGACTGATCAACACAAGAACCTTTTGCAAAAAAGAGACCAAGGTTGACATTGGATATGACTGAAACTTAAAAATGCATAAATGTTATGAAAAAGATACATACAAACTTTTAAAATTTACTCTTTAAATGATAGAAATTTTGAACAAACAAGAACACTTTATTATGAATATGCTGTTTTCTTAGAAAATTAATACTTTGTCTGGACATTCAGTTTATACTCCTAGAAAAGGATCTTCTTTTTATAGCTGAGTTAGATGGCTGAATGTGTATGTGTTTGTGTGAGTTTTATGGGTCTTTTTTTATTATTAAACAGATTACATATTAAAAATAAGTAGGAACTATTAAGAGTACAACTTAAAAAATTTGAAAATTTAATCAGAATTTGTGAAATTTTCCATGACAAAATATGTATCAGCTGAGATTTTGTATTAAAATATACAATAGCTTTGTAAGTAGAAAAAAAAATAAGAAATAGATGCCCTGAGCTGAAAGATGAGGAATAATCTTCTCTAATGCACACATGGGTGGAAACCCTTAAGATTGTTTCTAATGACTTTGCCCCACTTGGGAGACAAGTAAATGATAAAATCACATTTTAGCATTGGTTCAAAAATCTATCAAAAAAATTTTTTTTTGCATAGACAAATAAAATTTGTTATCTTTCTATTTAAAAACAAAACAAAATATTCTTTTTTGGCAAAAGCTACCTCAAAAGGTGTTTCCATAGAAACATGAGAGGAAAAATAAATGGAAACATCACTTTAGCTCTGCTCAGAATGATCTACAGTACCAGAGACTTCAACTTGGCTTGAGATAGCATCATCCATGATCATTACATGAGTTACTAAAAAGAGAAATTTACCCAGGATGTATATGCTTCCTAAATAGTTGATTATTGCACTTACCTATCTAGTGTTGGTGTTACTTTCACTTCTGTTGTCATTAGGATGGGGAGAAACTCAAGGTTTTTTCTTTCTTTCTTTCTTTTTTTCTTGAGACAGAATCTCACTGCATTGCCTTCAGTAGAGTGCTGTGGCATCACAGTTCACCATAGCCTCAAACTCTTGGGCTTAAGCAATTTTCTTGCCTCAGCCTCCCAAGTAGCTGGGACTATAGGTGCCAACCACAATGCCTGGCTATTTTGTTGTTGTTGTTGTCATTCTTGTTTAGCAGGTCAGGGCTAGGTTTGAACCCACCAGCCCCAGTGCATGTGGCTGGCACCCTAACCACTGAGCTATGGCATCAAGCCGAAACTCAAGATTTTTATGCAACAGCTTCAGCAATCCAAATTCCAGAGACCAAACAGAAAGGCACAGTACTTCTATAACTTCTGTATTTCATATTATTCTGGTTGAGCTACCCTGGATGAGAATTACAAAGGAGCAATCTATATATTAAGTAAGGGATTAATTTCAAAAATTCATAAGGAACTCCTGCAACTCAAGTCAAACACACACACACATACTCCCAAAAAACTGATGGAAAAATGGGCAAAGAACTTGAACAGAAGTTCAAAGAAGACATGCAAATGATCAGACATGAAAAGATGATCAACAGCATTGATTGTTCAGGAAGTGCAAAGAAAACTACAATGAGATGTCACCTCATACCTATTAGGATGACTATAATCAAACAAACCAAAGATAGTGTTAGTGAGGAGGCAGAAAAATTGGAAGCCTTGAACACTGTTGGTAGGAATGCAAAACTATGGAAAACTGTATGGAGTCTCCTCAAAAAATTAAAAATAGAACTGCTATATAAATCCTACTTCTGGATATCTATCTGAAAGAATTGAAATCAAGATCTCAAAGAGATATCCTTATTCTCACATTTATGGTGTGATTATTCACAATAGCCAAGGTATAGAAACAACCCAAATGTTCATAAATAAATGAATGGATAAAGGAAGAGTGGTGTATGCCTGCAATGGAATATTACTCAATATGTAAAAAGAAAGGGATCCTGCCGATGCAGCAATGTGGGCAAACCTACAGGACATTGCGCTAAGTGAAAGAAGGTAGTCAGAGGAGGACCAGTACTGTAAGATTCTACCACCTAAGTGATCTAAAAAAGTCAAATTCCTAGGATCAAAGAATGCAGCGGTGGTTTCCAGGGACTAGTGGTAGAGGACATGGGGAGTTGTTTCATGGGTACAAAGTTTCAGTTATGTTGGATGAGTAAGTTCCAGAGATCCTCTGTGTGTTATAGTGTCTGTCGTTAACAATAAACTGTGCACTTCAAAATTTGTCAGGAGGGTAGATCTCAAGTTAAGTGTTCTTGCCACACACATAAACACACACACAAAGGGATAAAGAAAAATTGGAGAAGTTTGGGATATGTCCGTTACCTTGATTGTGCATATGTCCAAACTCCTCAAATTACATGCAGTTTTTTCTTATCAATTATCTCTCAATAAAGCTTTTTTTTTTTTAAAAAAAAAAAAGCAGCATGAACACTGCTTATACTGTGTCCATAGGTTGGTAAAAATTTTACTCCATGAGCTAACACTAGCCTGCAGATAGTGCTGCTAGGAACGTTGTAAAGAAGCCCTGTCAGAACACAGCCGGGATGAGTGATGAGACTGATCAGCAAAGCCTGCCAGCAGTTCAGGATGGGAAAATGGCAGCCATGCGTTAAGGATTTATCATCTCTGAAGTCTAGATTCACGGTTATATTCAACAGATTCATGGCTGGCATGCATCATGTTTGCCTTAATTCACATTATAATTAGATCTCAATATAGGTTTCAATTTAAAATAGGATTAGAAATATGTTTGGACTATCAGAACTTCCAAAAACATTCTAGATCTAAAATACAGCTTTGGATTTTGCTTCTCTTACATCAAGGCCCTAAAAAATTCCAATGACTTCCTCACTAAATTGGTCTTTCAAAGGAAGAGAGATAGAAGTAATGAAGTAGGAAAATAAGAATAAATATTAAAAATGAAACACTAGTACTTATATCTTAATAAAATGTCTCTCCTTTATTTGTGTTTTCTGTTTGAATATATAGTATCAAACTCATATTTTTTTTCCTTTTTTTGAGACAGGGTACTGTAAGACAGGGTCATCACAGCTCATGGCAACCTCAAACTGCTAGGATCATGTGATCCTTCTGCCTCAACCTTCTAAGGACTGGGACTACAAGTGCACACCGGCATACCAGGCTAATTCTCATATTTTTTTGTAGAGACAGGGTTTCACTGTTGCTCAGGTTGGTCTCAACTCATGGGCTCAAGCTCTCTTCCTGCTTCGTCCTTCCAAAGTGTTGGGATTACAGGCATGGGCCACCACACCCGGGCAAGCTCATCTATATTTACCAGAACTCTAGGGATAAGACCAATGATATCATTGTGAAAAATGAGAACAAGTAAAAAACAAGAACTTACTACTTTTAAAAGCTCCTTAGTAGCATGAAAACACAAGAATACAGAGTTTTTTGGTAGAGTCAGTTCAAGTGTGAGCTTACTGCCTCTGCCAAGTAAGTCAGTCAAACATTTAGAACTTAAGGCAGCATCTTTTTGAAGGGGTGTATAAAAGGTGTTTCCAAATTGTTATTAGGACATATTATTTCCCAAAGCACTGAAATGATAAGGGGAATTGGCCAAGGAGAAGAGTTATCTGTTAGGAATAGAAAATGAACAGGAATCAACAGTGTGTCAGCAATAGGCAATATTTCTCTGAAAAGTAAACACTAGGGAAGTTTCCAAAAATTGGAAGAATTAATTAAGAATTGGAAAAGAAGTTCAGTGTCTTCAGACTGGGATAAGAGAAACCAGGATTTTCTCCCATATAGACATTTCATTCTGAATACCCTCTTTAATGAATTGTGTATGATTGTATATTTCTATATTGACTAGAAGCAAGCTAGAAAAAAAAATGTGCTTTCCTCCTGTAATTAATCAACATAGACATATTTTTAGAACATCCCAGTGTTGAATTTATATATTTGTCCTCCATGACACCCAATTTGGTCCAGTCTATACCTAAAAATTGCTTTTCAGAAGTGTCTAAAATATACTACACTTAAGTTGAGAAAACAGTTTTGACAAAATTTAATATTATTGAAATGCTAATAGACTTTCTGTATTGCTATTGATTATGAATTAATCTAGCATTTAATTTAAAAAATATTTTTTCCAAGGTTAATGAGAATTTTAAAAAATATTTGAGTCAGAGTAAGAAAGTCCTTCACTAGAATGTATTCCTAAATATTGCTCCCCAAATACCACCATTTTCTTTCTCCCAAATGGGCATTTTAATACAAAAGATCTATTCTTATGTGAAAATGTGACCTTTATAGGCTCATAAATGTCAGAACTTGGCCTTTTTAATTCTCCAACATTCTGACAGAAAAATGTCTAATTCACGTACTGTCAGCTTCCTTGCTTTTGGGTGTCTAGCTCTTAGCCCAGTGCTTGACACATAATTGTCTAATGAGTTGAAACTAACTCTTTGAAAAAGTTCTGACTTTTAGATCAGAGTTATTTTCTCTATCACTATCATCACCAGATATTTATTAACAACACTTTGTCAAAGTGGAAGAAAAATTTGTCAGTGAAACCACATATTTTGAGGACGGTAGAGTCTTGCAAAGATTAAACTGAAAAATAATATCAGTGTGAATCCATGAAAAGGACACACATTTTTGAGCTGTGTCACTGCAGCAGTAGTGAGATTTCTGGTGTGCAGGTTTTGATCACCAATCTGTAACCTAGATTGCTCCAGACGTGAACATTGAGGCAAGAATTCCAAAGTAAAGGAGGGTGTAGAAAAACAGGGAAGGAAAGAGAAGGAAAGGAAACTGACAGAGACTAACTATATCATCTTGCAAGTTACACTGCCCTTAACTTGAAGCTCTAGGATTCAGTGTGAAAAGCAGCCTCAGAATTATCTCACATGTGGGTGAGGGAGCTGGGGTATTTATATCCGACTTTCTTGAGTCATTGGGTGAGGGCTGCTCCCAAATGGCACCCTGGAATTGCCAGCCTGCCAGTCAGCAAGTAGAACCCAGAAAAAGCCCTCAGACAAAGAGGAACATACACTTGCTTTGGCACACTTGGGGGAAAGAACTGAAATGGTGGAGCATAGACTATACCTGATACAAATGTTATTCTATTCTAAAAGGAACCAAGACTCTGTAGGACAGCTAACTCCAAGTCTTAGGGCAAGAACAATTCAAGTACTATTGGAAAAAATTGTTGCCAGAGAATAGGAGCATTTTGAAGGACATTGAGGGCATTGTTAAAAAGACAAAGTTGTGATAATTTAAACATCAAAATAGTAACGATGGCAAGATCATGTGTTCACAATAATATATAGTATACAAACCACAGTTGTAACAATAAATAGATGCATATATCTAATTTTATTTATTTTAACAAATGAGAATGCTAGTAACATATGTGGGTGTGTTTTTACCCCTATTTAATACCCATCTGTTTAGGAAGTATAGATAGTTACTTAGGTCCATGCAAACACAGGAAACTAATGAGTAAAAGCAGGAGTTACACCAAGGACTAGTCAGTACAGGTGATCACACATAATAACCAGACAGGAAGGGAATCAAGCTGTGACTGAGAGTCAGTGATTCCCACAGTAACTAGGAGGAGAGGACTTAGCAGTGTCTTCTAGAAGATAAATTAGCCAAAAGAGCCAAAGAAGAGAGCTGACAGCTAAGACTCTGTCATTGCCCACCTCGGAGACACGACTTCTATATGGCTCTACTGACAAAAACAATAATGGTAAGTAAATAAAAAATTTTAAATGTTAACAGCATGAGTTAATACCTTAGGAAAAACAATGTATATGGTTAATCTTGCCATAATTTAAAAGTATGTCTTGTAACATAATCATCCAGAGAAAATAATTGTTGTAGTTGACCTTATAATGTAGCATTTTGACTATAGACTGTCTATCACAAAGAAATCTTAACTTACAGTCATCATTTTTATTGCTAATGATATCCATGATGTTATTTTGGACTTATAAATGTATATTATAGAAAAAGCAAATAAGTAATTATGGTAATGTTTGGAATGGATATTTTCAGAAAGAGAGAAAAAGAGTGAGAAAAAAATCAAGTATGTTAAGTAAAAACCGTATAAATTGAAATGTGAATATTAGACAGAACCAGTGACTTTCTTTTTTATCCTTTTATAGAAAAATAGATATTTCCCAGCTGGGTCTACTGAGAAGGTATGGAAGTATGATAACCCTGGAACAATGAGTATGCAGAGTCCAAAATGCCGTCTTGAAAATGGTAATGATATATTTTGAATGTGGGCTGGAAATTGATAGTAGCAAAGAATTATTAATTTTGCTATTTTTTTTTTTTTGAGACAGAGTTTCACTTTGTCACCATTGATAGAGTACTGTGCTGTCATAGCTCACAGGAATCTCAAACTCTTGGGCTTACAGCAACTTCAAACTCTTGGGCTCATGCAATCCTCTTGACTCAGCCTCCCAAGTAGCTGGGACTACAGGCATCTGCTACAGTGTCCAGCTAACTTTAGAGATGAGGTCTTTCTCTTGCTTAGGCTGGTCTCTAACTCCTGAGCTCAAGTAATCTGCCCAACTTAGCCTCCCAGAGTGCTAGTAGTACAGGCATGAGACACTGCTCCCAGCCTAATTTTACTACTTGTGATCATGGCATCAAGGTTATATATTCCATCCCCCTTTTTAGATGCACACTAAAGTATTTCTTTGAAAGATATAGAATTGTCTTTACCAAAAACATGATTGTATATGTAGAAAATGCAGATGGAATCTATAAACTATTAGAATTAATAAATGAAGTTAGCAGAGTTGATGCATACAGAATTATTAAGCCTTTTGTGAACTGATCCCCTCACTGTGCATACTTAAGTATTTAAATGTAATGTGATGTCTTGGATTTGCTTTAAAATATTCAAGAATAAAGGAAAAGTAAATGAAATATTTATGGCAAAATATCAATGGATGTCTAAGGTGGATGATAGGCACATGAAAGGTTTTTATTCATTGTTACATTTTTATCTGTTTGGAAATTATTGCAGTGAAAAATTTTAAGCATTTTTAAAAGAAATACATCAAGTTGCACAAAAATAAAACATGTATGATAGCTGTGGATTTTTAAAGTACAAAGAGAAGATAAGAAATTGAAAGAAGAAATTAAATACCTTAACTTAATAAACAATCCATCGAAAAAGTTTTTGCACAGGAAAGTAAACAATCAACAGAATGAAAGGGCAGCTTACAGAATGACAGGAAATATTTGCAACCAATCATCCAACAGGGGATTGATACCCAGGATATACAAGGAACTCAAACATCTCAACTGCAAAAAAGCAAATAATCCAGTGATCAAATGATCTGAACAGATATTTCTTAAAATGGGCAAGAAATAAATTTTAAAAAATTCTGAACATCACTAATTATTAGAGAAATACAAATCAAAACCACAATGGGATATTATCTGACTCCAGTTAAGATGACTATTATAAACAAACAAACAAGCAAATAAACAGTCTATAACAAATGCTGCTGAGGATGCAGAGAAAAGAGAATTCTTAAATACTGTTGTAGGGGGACGTAAACTAGTACAGCCACTATGGAGAATTGCAGGAAGGTTCCTCAAAAAACTACAAATAGAACTACTACATAATCCAGCAATCCCACCACTGGGCATTTATGCAAAGGAAAGGAAAGGAAATCTGTGTATTGAAGACACACCTGAACGCCCATGTTCACTGCAGCACCAATCACAATAGCCAAGATATGAAATCAAGCCAGGTGTCCAACAACAGAGGAATGGATAAAGGACATAGTGGTGTATATCCACAATGGAATATTGTTTAGCCACAAAAAGAATGAAATCTTGTCATTCACTGTGACACGGGTGGAACTAGAAGACATTATGGTAAAGAAATAAAGAACTGGGGTGGCACCTGTGGCTCAAAGGAGTAGGGCGCCGGCCCCATATACCAGAGGGGGTAGGTTCAAACCCGACCCTGGCCAAAAACTAGGGGGGAAAAAAAAAGAAATAAAGAACTGAAAGTTCAACTCCTCTTGTTATCACTCTTAGGTTGTGGCTTTAAAAGTAGATCTCATAAAATTAAAAAGTAGAGCAGAGGATACATGTGCTAGAGGCTGGAAAAGGTGAAGGGAAAGGCAGAGGTTTGTGAAAGGGTGCAAAACTACTGCCGTGTAGGAGGAATATGTTCCAGGATTCTGCACTACTGTAGGGTGACTGTAGTTACCAATAATACGTTCTAAATAGCCAGAAGAAGAATATTGAATGTTCTCAACACAAGGAGATAATAAATGTTCAAGATGATAGATGTGCTAATTACCTTGATCTGATCAATATACATTTTATTATATGTATCAAATTATACGTATCAAAACATCACTGTGTACACCATAAATATGTATAATTATTATATGTCAATTTTAAAAAAGCAAAGGAAAAAATTGGTTTCCAAAGTTTTATTTATTAGATACATAATTTTAACAAACTGAACAGTAAACATAGTACAAATGGTTATAATTTTTTTACTCAATCCACAAAAGACCTTGTAGTTTTTTTAGATTAATTAACATAAATATGGCATTGCAAAAACACCATCAGAGTTAGCTTGTCAAAGAGTTTTAGTTTTTTGCTAAAGGAAATGTCTTCCACCATGAAAATTGAGACATGCTGTATCCTATGCATTTTACAGATTAATTCTTTTTCACAGTATAACATGCATTTGTTAGAATTCTAGTACCGTATCCTGTAGATTAAGAAGGGAAGAAATGGAAACATTGAATTTTTACAACTATTGATATAAATTAACTTGGTTTTTCAGTGTTTAAAATATGTGTATGAAAGTATATGTCTATCTTGTTCATGAAGACGAGTGTCTTCTTAAGACAACAATGTATTTGAAACATGCACCACTTGAAGGATAATGATGATAGCAATGATTAAGAAAGATATAATTGAGCTATGTTGATGGGCATGCATTTGCGTTATGTTTGAACCTGGGGCCTGTTAGTGCGCTTGATCCAGAAAGGCCTTGTGCAAAAGTGTAAAGTAAAAGCAGCTAATCGAGCTCATGGGGTGATAGAAGCAATATTTCTAAACTACCTGAGTTAATGGGCATATTTCAACTATATTAACATGAAAATATGGATATTGCTTGTGACAAAATTAACAGCATTAAGTGCAATAACAAAGAATATACAGCTCTTATCATTAGAACATTTTACATTTCAGGAAGCCTAAAAGTTGAATATGAAGGTTCCCTCTACCTTGGCCCAGAAGACACCAACCAAGAGCCATCTGCTCAAAAAGAGATCGGCACCTTCTAAATTTTTACATTTATAAAAAGATAATAACTTTTTAGAACTCACACATCAAGTTGCTATGCCGGGCTTCTCTTGTATGCAAACAGGAGGGGCTTCAGAAAGCTCATGGAAAATGCACATTATAAAGACTAGGTACGAGTTTCAAAATTACTTTTACAAACTCACACTAACTTTTAATAACATGTCTGAGCAGTTTGAGTCACAAAGAAAGAAGAGACATCAGTTTGAATAGAACTCCTATCAGAGCACCATAAATTTGGCTATAATTGGACAAACATCATTTTATGGTGAAGGTTGGATAGAAGATGGTGAAATCATTGATGCTTTATGAAAAGTTTATGGGGACAATACCCCAAAGATATCAGTAGTTTACAAATGAATAACTTACTTTAAGAGGGGACAAGAAAATGTTAAAGATGTAGCCCACAGCTGCAGGCCATTTACCTCAATTTCCAAGAAAAAAACTTGTATTGTCTGTGCCCTAATTGAAAAGGATTGATGATTAACAGCATAAAAAAATAGCCAACATCATAGACATCTAAACTGGTACAGTTTGCACAATACTAACTAAAAAATTAAAGTTAAGGGTATGGTGGCTCATGCCTATAGCTACTTGGGCAGCTGAGGCAAGGCTGGAGGATTGCTTGAGGCCAGGAGTTCAAGGCTGCCAGTGACCTGTTATGATCATGCCAGTGCACTCCATTCTGGGTGACAGAGTGAGAGTTTGTTTCTATGAAAAAAATTTAAATCACAGTACAGTCCATAAAAAATAAAACTGAGCAACCTTTCTATCATGGTATGTTGCACTCACGTCACCTGCACACAGGAGTGGAGCTTTCAATGGAAATTTTAAACAATTAGAATCAAAATTTGGAAACACACCTGTGAAAAAATTGTAACAGGAAACAAAACATGGGCTTATCAGTATGACCCTGAAGACAAAGCATAACCAATGGCTACCAATAGGCAGAAGTGGTCGGTCCAGAGCAAAGGGCATGGCTAGAGTTTTTGGGATGCTCAAGGCATTGTGCTTGCTGACTATTTCTGGACAGCTGAAGAATAATAACAAGCCCTTATTATGGGAATATTTTGAGAAAATTAGCTAAAGCTTTAGCAGAAAAATGCCTGAGAAAGCCTCACAGGAGAGTCCTTCTCTACCACACCGATGCTACTGATTGTTCTTTTCATGAAACAACGGCAAGAGTTTTATTAGGAAATAATTAGGTGTCCACCTTTCAGTCCTGATTGTCCTTTTATGATTTCTTTGTGTTTCCTAACCTTAAAAACTCTTTAAAGAATACCCATTTTTCTTCAGTTAATAATATTTAAAAACACTACATTGACATGGTTAAATCCCAGGCCCATCAGTTCTTCAGAGATTGACTGAATGGCTGACGTCATTGCTTACAAAAGTGTCTTGAACTCGGTTGAGCTTATGTTGAGAAATAATGTTTATATGTCTCCTTTTTATGTTTTAATTTCAATTTTCCATGAACTTTTTGACATCTTCTGGTAGCTGTCAATGTTTATGGCTTCCAAAATTAGTGACCCTTTGAGACAGAGGCATCCTAGTACACTTTAATTCAGAAAAGCCTCAGGTAAGAGTATGAGGTAGAAGCAGTTCTCTCATCTTCTCCCTCACAAAATCTATTCTCTGGAAATTACTGATACTTGACACATTTTCTACTGGAAACATGGCTATATTTATTACTATTACCTTTCACACACAGGGTTCCAGTTCTTGAAGTTTGTGTAGGTGTCTGGAATAAGAATGACAAGACCATATTTACTAAATGTTGAATAATAGTATAGTATAATGCCTGAGCTTAGGAGTTTGAGACCAGCTTTAGCCAGAGTGAGACCCTGTCTCTAAAAGTAGCTGGGCATCATGGTGGGCATCTGTAGTCCCAGCTACTCGGGAGCCTAAAACAGAAGAATCATTTGAGCCCAAGAATTTGAGGTTGCTGTAAGCTGAAACGCCATTGAGCATTTGATGGTTGATGATGCCATGGCACCCTACCCAGGGTGACAGAGTGAGACTTGGTCTCAAATAATAAAAATAATAATAAAAAATTTAAAAAAACGGGAAAAAAATTTACTCCCTTAAATGGACTTACATGTCACTTTTTAAAATAAGACATGCATTATCTTACTTTTCTAAAACAAACTGTATAGCTGCACATAGGATAATAATATAATCATATTTACTGAATGATAAGCAATAACCTGATTTAATCCTTCCCCAAATCCTATGAGACATGCATTATTATTACCACCTTCATTTAACAAATGAGCAAATAAAGTATAGAGAGCTCAGATAATTTGGGAAAGTTTCATCAGGGAATTCATGGGACCAGATCTGCCTTTTTAAAGATCACTAAGAAGGCAGCAGAAGGATGGATTGGAAAAGGGCAGGAAACCATCAGAGAATTACCATCGTAATGTAAGTCTTTTATTAGTATTCAGAGTCAAAGATGCATTTTTCTAAATTTCTAGCCAGGATATGGTAAGTGATTGATAAACTTTTTAGTTAAGCATTCTCAAGCACACTTGAATTTTAATCTATGTCTGCCATGTTTGTTATTTACAAAAAACAAAGATAACGGTGAAAAATGTCATTCCACGCCAGTTCAATTCCTCACTTGAAATCACAATGTCACCAAAAAGAAAAATAATACAATAGATCAGAGCTACAAAAACATTGCAAAACTATAGAATTAAAAGAATTTGACTCACTTGATTGATTGTCCTGAGATTACAGAGAACTTCCAAAGGTTTAGGGATAATAATATTTAGTGAAGAAATGATAGCAATGAAGTTCTATTGGTTATGGCCAATACAGGGCCATTACTAAGTGCCAAGTTCTTTGCAGCCAAGGTATTTTAAAATTCAGAAATATTAAGACTAATCACATCCCTGGTAATTGTGAATCACCATTCATTTAATAAGTGGTGTTTCCTACCACAGACCTGGTGTTTCACGGACATTATCCTACTTAAACCATACATTTATGCTAACTCTACTAAGAAGGTATTATTATTCTCACTATAGAGCTAAGAAAATTGATACTTAAGTAATTTGTTCTAGATCACATAATAAGTGATAGACCAGGGATTTAAAAACAGATTAAATGTTACCTAGAAGAAGCTCATTCCTTGGCTATTAAGCTAATACCTACAATCTATCTCTCCTTTAGATTGGTATGTGGTAGACAATCAATGTTTAATAAATGTTTTCCTTTAAAATACGTAAAATAGCAATACATGTGAACCAGATTTCTAGGCCCTTTGAGGACTTGCTATGATAGTTGAGAATAGATGGGAATAATATACAATTAACAAAATAATATCCTATGCATAAAAAGATGATTTCAAATTTTAAAAATCCAAATCTAAAGGGATAGGGGGAAAAAGTACAGTGTATAATTTTCAGGTAGTTGAAAAACTAAAGTTCAAAAGAAAGAAAAATGAAATGAGAGCACACAAATAAAAAAAAAAAGACAAGTAAGAATTACTAGGAAGAAGCAGACTTATCGGACTTACATGTGACGGGGACAAGGACATTGCATCAGTGAATGGCTCAGGTGCTCTGCAAAGTTAGGACTGTCCCTTATTTCACCCTTATGAATTATTTCCACGACTTCTGAATTTACGTGTTAATCAGCAACTTTTGAATTTATGTGTTATTAAAAGACAATGTTTATGAATGCTAAGAATGAGGTTGACATGTTATAATTTATTTAAATGTATTTCAATATTTAATTAAGTATTTATCAGTCTAGACTTTGGGCCTTTTCATATTTTGAAATAATGCATACGTATTTTTTTCACGTCTCCAGTGTTTGTGGAAGCCTTTGCAAAGCTCACAGGCCTTGAGTTCTGCGCCTACGTTGCATAACAGAGCAAACAGCCAAGCTCGGTCAATAGTGAGCGGCTTTGCACTGAAGCATGCACATGAGACAGGCACGTTCCTTCCCCTGTGTCAGTCCATGGAAGGAAGCAAAAAGATTATTGCAAAGGCCTTGGACAGATAAGTCTAATTCTATAAATGTATGTATTCACATCTTATCAGGAGCAAGATCCTGGGCTAGTCCTAACTCTTTTTTACTAGTTTTGACCTTCACGGGCTTTACATTTTGCAGCCAGCAGTCAATTTTGCCTGAATCGACTTTTTACATATATTATGAATGTAAGAATGGTTGTTTTCTAACTCCATGGTTTCCTCTGTATTTATTTGCTGGCACCTATTGTAAGGAGCTGTCTTTCCTGTTTATCAATCAGCCTATCATTATCTATCTATTGAGCTACATAGATCATCAGTATACAGTCATGGATTCATATTGAACTCAGTGGGTTATCTACTGTCTATTTATTTTTATGCTTATATCGTGACAAATGTAGCCGGGGGTTTATTCACAGAGATTCCTGGGTCCCTATGTTGCCATATTTTTGAGCACCTCCTCATTTTCCAGGGAACTCTGGATCCTTTTGGGGTGGAGAGTTAGTTAGAAATAAAGATTTAGCTCCTTGCTTATGAGTTTTATTGTTTCATGTTAGCGAGGAAAGCGAGAACACACACACAATTTCTACTGAGATTTCTCGTTCTAATCCAAGTTCTCAGGATTCTTCCTTTACTGTCTGTATTCCATTTGTATCAGTTTTCCCGGGAGAAACCTGGTTCCTGACATAGTCCTCCCATACACAAAAAAGTTTCAAAGTTGCTATACCTCTACTTAAAAAAAAAAGGAAGAGTTCAATAATTGTTTCAATTTTTAATTTTCGTTAGATTAAGGATGCTATAGTGAAACTACTGTTCACAAAAGTTACTCAGATAAATCAGGTTTTTTTGTTTGTTTGTTTAATCCTCCTTCAGGTTCAGGTCCATGAACCAACTTTTGGAAGTCTAGATAATTCCTGCTCTTTTTTCAGTTTAAATGTCACTTCCTAATGCTGCCTTGCCAGACTCTCCAGCTTAGGTTGATTCTGTCTATAGGATGGTCTCAAAGCAAGCTTTGCTTCTCCTGTGCAGAACTTGTCCTTCTGAGTCTTTACTGTAGCTCTCTGTCTCCCAGTCTGCCGCTTGTGGAAGGACAGAGATCAGTGTCTGTCCCCTCACTTCTTGTTGCCTTCTCACTATATGTAGACATTCAAAAAATATTTAATGACCAAATGAATTGTATTGAGTTGTTATTACGGAAACCTTGAAAAGGGGGTAACTTAGAGTTCATTTGTTACCTCCTTCTGGTTCTGTTTCACATTATTTCTTTCCTCTTCCTTTGGCAAAAGCTACTGTTTTAAGTTTGTTTGACAAATGTATGTTGAGAAAAATTAATTGAGCACCTACTGCACATTTTCTGGGCACCAAAGTATACCTATCATTCAAGATTAAGATCTGGTTCAAAAATGTCTGGTCTAATGACAAAAAAAAAAAAAAAAAAAAATTTTTTTTTTGAGGTTGATCAAGATCCCAGAAAGATTTAGTAGGATATGTTTCTACATGTATTTGCCCCATAAGGTAGATGCTCTTGCTTCCCTAAGGATCAGTACATTTCCATGTTCATTTTTAAAGATCTTCCTACCAAGCAGTTAAATACACAAATAAAACTTCTCACACACGGGACCTCTGAATTAGGTTCCATAGATGAGCGCAAAAATCCATTACTGACAGAATTGTGGTGTAAATAAATGTAAATAATTTTGAAGGGAAGTCTAGGGTTTTGTAACACTTCATTTGGACCCTCCAAAAGAAAACTTTCTTTTTATGTGTTAGAAAACAAAAAAAGAAGAAAGAAAACAGTTTGGACAATGGTGAGAACCTCTTCACAAGGAATTTGAATTAAGAAGGAAAGAAATTAACATGAAGTGAGGTCTGTCACCTGCTTTTCCTTTCTCTGCTGGGGCAAGATTCTAAGAAAGCTACACTTGCTTTCTTCATACCCTAAATCAGATCGTTACTTGTTTCCATTGAATTATCAAGGTTGATAAATGTTCCTTATTTCACTGTAAGTCCTGGAGAAATCTGGAGAATAATAAAGAATGCAAAAGGACACACCATTGTGTCTTGGGTGAGTGTGTGTGGGCCTTAAACCCAGAAAGGCCCCCCTCTGCATCTCGGCTGTACCCACAAAGGCCCATCTCTACACCTCAGCTGCACCAGAAAGGCCCCCTTCTGCATCTCAGCTGCACCAGAAAGGCCCACCTCTGCTTCTCAGCTGCACCCAGAAAAGCCTGCCTCTGTATCTCAGCTGCACCCACAAAGGCCCCTCTCTATAGCTCAGCTGCACCAGAAAGGCCCACCTCTGCATTTCAGCTGCACCATCACGAGTGCCTTGCATAAAGCTAATGTTTTTAAATCTTGTTTTGTTTTCTTTTTCTTTTTTTTTTTGCAAGTTTTGGCTGGGGTTGGGTTTGAACCCACCACCTTGGTACCTCCGGTATATGGGGCCAGTGCTCTACTCCTTTGAGTCACAGGCACTGCCCAATCTTGTTTTCTTCATCACTAAAATAATAATCCATTTTCTGTGTATTTTTTGAGGGTTTAAAATTATACACATAGCCAGGCATTGTCATGGGCACCTGTAGTCCCCGTTACTTGGGAGGCTGAGGCAAGAGAATCGCTTAAGCCCAAGAGTTTGAGATTGCTGTGAGCTGTGACGCCAAGGCACTCTACTGAGGGTGACATAATGAGACTTTGTCTCAAAAAAATAAAATAAAAATAAAATAAAATTATACCCAGTGCTGTCCCTCACTCTGTGCTTTATACATAGCAAGTTGTGATGTGGGTTCTTGATCTCTTCCCTGGGCACAGATAATGATTGAGTGCTCCTAAGTGTTCTCCATTCTACAAGGTGGAATATAAATTAATGGTTGGATCTGGTCCCTGTTATACTATATTAGGGCATGGCTGGGCAGATTAAGAAGGGATGAACCTAGAATTACTCTGAACAGGGAGGTGGGAAAAAAGCCAGCCACCACAGCTAACAAATAGCACAACATGGTGTCACAGTGTTGGCAGAGTCCTCTGGAGGACGCAAGGCGGGTTACACACGGGATGTAACGGAGGGGCAGAGCCACACAGCCCAGGAGCGGGGTACTCTTATATCCAGCATATACTCACATCTCTGGGAGAGACTGGCATGACAAATGTAGGACCTTAGTTCTATACTCTCTGAGATCCTCCCTAAGTTTTTTAAGAGGCAGTTTCAGGTGACAGAAAACAGAGAAGAGCTGGTTATCAGAACTGGGACTATGGAGCAGGGACTGACTCCCGAGAGTTAAGTGGAATCCTATGTTCAGGGCTGAACCAGGGTAAGAGAAGTGACAGATACGCCTGGCTGGTCAGCGAGCACAAAGACCTGGATCGTCACATCAGACCCATGTGAGTCAGGGATTCTGTCTTGCAACAATTTTTATCAGTTATTTGGGGGATATAAATAATCATGAGACACAGAAGAAGTAGGAAGAAATCGGGACTGTTCAGTGAACCTTACTGGGCTCTTTTGTTCTTGTATCAGGATATGCCCTGGGACCAGATTAACGTATGAGGTTTCTAACGACATGTGCAGTTAAGTCAGTGGTTCTTGACTTTCCTAACGCCACAGCCCTTTAATACAGCTTCTGTGGGTCGTGACCCACAGGTAGAGGACCAGCGAGTTAAATAATTTAACAGAGGACTGCTTGGGTAATGAAACACCTGCATTTCATACTCAGTTGTATCTTTTCAGGACGTTCTCTCGGGAGCCATGTGCCTAAGGCCATACATTCAGGAATGTTTATCATGAACAATCTTAAAGCAGACTTAGTCTGCCCTAGACGAGAACGCTCTTGCTAGCAGATACCATTAGTTTCTTTGCTACGAGATCTTATCCTTCAGCTTGTGTACACGGTGTTGACAAAATCATCCTTTCTTTTTCTCTCCTGGAGGTGTCCCCTGTCAGTAGGAGAGAATGAATGGCAAACCTTCTATTTAACTATTTACTTCCTAGAGGACAAGACACAGAGGTTTGGAGTTGAGTCAAATTCCCTCCTTCCTGATATCTGGATTACTCTGGGAACTTGACTTAAAGGTAGAACTAGAAAGTGGGAGGAATCAAGAACTGGGGAAATCTCAAGAGATTTTTATGTTTGTCTCGTACTCAATTTTTGAATAACACACCTTTTATCTTTTAGGCTTAAAAGAGATAAATCAGCTTTAATTATTTTTTAGAGTGATACCGTTCCTCAATGGTGGTTTTTCACGAACTATTTAATACCTAACCTAATGCAATGAGATTAATTTTCTTCTATGTTTATATTGAGGTCTCCTTCCTGTTCATTTTTGGCCTGTAACTAACAACTAAATGAGAACTAGAGATTCTGCGATAGACCTTCACAGAAGAGGATCAGAAAGGGAGGAAAGTCCAGCAAGAAAAAGCTGATTATATCATTAACTAAAAATCACTGCTGCGAGCCTTCCAAGCTCTGCGTCTTCCAGATGACAGGTTTGGTATCCTGTACCAATTTAGAAATGGGCTGTGAGATATTTAGAGCTGATAATATTAAGGCAGGAGAATTGCATGGAAGGATCTTACAGCCTCTCAGAGTCTTTTGGCAAACAATGTGATAGCAATGAATTATCCATTACCTTGCAACACTTTGTCCACCATTGTCTTGGAGTATAATTTAAATCTTCTTTATTGTTTTTCACATTTCCTTCCTTTTATTTGTCTTCTCAACTGAATTTTAAATTTCTACCATACACAACTGGCACTTGATACATGTTTCTTTTTTATTAAATCATAGCTGTGTACATTAATGCAGTCATGGGGTACAACGTGCTTGTTTTATATATAATTTGAAATGTTTTCATCAAACTGGTCAACATAGCCTTCATGGCATTTTCTTAGTTATTGTGTTAAGACATTTATATTCTACACATAGTAAATTTCACATGTACCCTTGTAAGATGCACCATTGGTGTGGTCCCACCAGTTACCCTCCCTCCACCCATCCTCCCCCTCCCCTTCCCTCCCTCTCCCCTTTCCCCTTCTTCTTGGGCTAGAATTGGTTTCATAGTAAGATTGACTACATTGGATACTTTTTCTTTCATTCTTGAGATACTTTGCTAAGAAGAATATGTTCCAGCTCCATCCATGTAAACATGTAAGAGGTAAAGTCTCCATCTTTCTTTAAGGCTGCATAATATTCCATGGTATACATATTTGCAAATCTGAGGAGTCTTGGGAAAATATTTAAAAATTATTATCTGTGGTATCCCATCTCTGCTAAAGCACCTTTAAGAGTTTGTAAAGAGGATTCTCCATACTTCCTTCCAGAAAGGGTGTATTAGTTTCCAGTACCACCAATGGTGTAAAGTGTTCTCTTCTCTCCAAATCCATGTCAGCATCTACAACTTTGAGACTTTGTGATGTGGGACATTCATTCTCACTGGTGTTAGATGACATCTCAGGGTGGTTTTGATTTTCATTTCTCTGATAATTAGAAATGATGAGAATTTTTTCATATGTTTGTTAGCCATTTGTCTATCTTCTTTAGAGAAGGTTCTATTCATCTCTCTTGCCCAGTGATATATGGGATTGTTGGGTCTTTTTTGTTGGTTAATTTGAGTTCTCGGTAGATCCTAGTTATCAAGCTTTTGTCTGATTCATAATACGCAAGTATCTGTTCCCATTTTGAAGGGTGTTTGTTTGCTTTGGTTGTTGTTTCCTTAGTTGTACAGAAGCTTTTCAGTTTAATTAAGTCCCATTTGTTTATTTTTGTTGTTGTTGCAATTGCCATGGAAGTCTTCTTCATAAAATCTTTCCTTAGGCCGATATCTTTAAGTGTTTTCCTCACACTTTCTTCAAGGATTTTTATTGTTTCGTGTCTTGGATTCTTTTCCCCAGTGTATGTTCTTGTTTGGTTTATCAAAGATCAGGTGGCTATAAGATATTTGTTTCATCTTATGGTTTTCTATTCAGTTCCAAATGTCAGTATCTCTATTTTTGTGCTAATACCATGTTATTTTGATCACTATGGCTTTGTAGTATAGCCAAAAGTCTAGTAGGGTGATACCCCTGGCTTTGTTTTTATTACTAATAATTGCCTTGGTTATACAAGGTTTCTTCTGGTTCCATAAAAAATGAAGAATTAGGCTTGGCGCCCGTAGCTCAGTGAGTAGGGTGTCAGCCACGTACACCGAGGCTGGTGGGTCTGAGCCCAGCCTGGGCCTACTAAACAGCAATGACAACTGCAACCAAAAAATAGCCAGGCATTGTGGCAGGTACCTATAGTCCCAGCTACTTAGGAGGCTGAGGCAAGAGAATCACTTAAGTCCAAGAGTTTGAGGTTGTTGTGAGCCGTGATGCCAAGGCACTTTACCAAGGGTGACACAGTGAGACTCTGTCTCAAAAAAAAAAAAAAATGAAGAATTATTTTTTCCAGATCTTAAAAGTATGATAATGGTATTTTAATAGGGATTGCACTGAATCTGCAGATTGCTTTGGGTAGTATAGACATTTGGAAAATGTTGATTATTCCCAGGTATGAGCATGGTATGTTCTACCATTTGTTAATATCTCCTGCTATTGCCTTTCTTAGAATTTTGTAATTTTCTTTGTAGAGGTCCTTCATCTCTTTTGTTTGGTATATTCCTAGTTATTTCATTTTAGAGGGGGTACTATGAAGGGGATTGTGTCCTTAATTAGCTCTTCATCATGGTTGTTATTGTCATATACAAAGGCTACTGGTTTGTGAACGTTGATTTTATATCCTGAGACATTGCTGTATTTTTTGATTACTTCCAAGAGTCTTGAGGTTGAGTCTTCAGGGTTCTCTAAATGTAAGATCATATTGTTGGCAAAGAGCGAGAGTTTGACCTCCTCTGCCCCATCTGAATGCCCTTTATTTCCTTCTCTTGAACTCACATTAGACCTCCCATTTGATCCTGCAATCCCCTTTCTAGACATTTACCCAGAAGAAAAAAATCATTTTATCATTTGTACTAGACTATTTATCATAGCTCAATTTACAGTCACCAAAATGTGGAAAACAGCCTAAATGCCCAGCAACCCAGGAATGGATTAACAAGCTGTGGTTTATGTATACCATGGAATGCTATTCATCCATTAAAAGAGAGGGAGACTTTACATCTTTTGTATTAAACTGGATTGAGGTGGAATTTTACATTCTTCTTAGTAAAGCATCCCAAGAATCAGAGAAGCAAGAATCCAATGTACTCAATTCTAATATGAAGGCAGCAGATGAGCTAGTATAAGGGAGGGTGTAAGGGAATGAGGAAGAGGGGAGGAGAGTGGAGGATGGGGTATCATGGTGTATTGCACAACTCCTGGGGGCGGGACACAATTATAAGAGGGACTTTATCTAACAAATGCAATTAGTGTGACCTAATTCTTTGTGTCTTCAATGACTCACAAACAATAAAATAAATAAATGATTAAGTAAATAAATAAGAGTTTATAAAGACAGGCCAAATATAGTTTATAAAAGGTAATTAAAATTTTCTATTGATGTTTATTCATTTTTTGCAGCTTCATTTTAAGAGGCTATATAATAGTTCAAAAGTAACACCAGATTTAAAGAGAAAAAAAGATAAAGAGAGAGCATAATATACCATTGAAAGTAAATTAAACTAGAATTGAATAAAAGTTCTCAATTACAGTTTGAAATAAATTTTAAAAGAATGGTTTGAAAATTTTCCAATCTGTTAATAAGATTTAATTTTTTGTTCCTAATCTATCGTTGTAAGTAGTTCCAAGGAAATCTTAGGTTCTTCCCTAATATCACAAATTCCACCTATGTGAGGCAACTTTCAATTTGGAAAACAGTTGTTACTTTAAGAATTTCAACAGGGGTCTCGAAGTGGGCAATTATCAGGACTCTGTCTGCTCTAGAGGTCCCTGCTAGCCTCCTGCATTTGCTCAGACAGCCACCAGAGACTACTGGCTCTTCTCTCCCACATTCTTAACCCAGCCTCAGTGTTTCTCAGCATCAGAATCTGACACAGATCTCAGGATTCTGGGGAACATAGTTCTGACTTGTTATTTGTGAGGCAGAGCCATTGTAGAGAGACTCTGGCAACAATGCCCAGTAGGCCACAGAGTATCTTGCACACTAAGCTGTTCCTCATTTAAATCCTTTAAAAAAGAAATTATAATATACAAATGTGTATGTAAATATTTACATTTTAGATATAGATTGAAGGAAATTCAAAATAACTCTAAGTCTCGTAGTTAGGAGTAGCTGTCTGGGGGAATACGGGCACTTTTGTGACTTCTCTTTCTCATCACAGCCAGTGCTGGCTTTACAGAATCTCCTCGAAAAGCATTTTTTGTCTTTTTCTTCTTTCTCTGAGAGTTTCAAGAAACATGGTGAGCTATTATTCTTTAGTGTCACAGATGTGACTGCTGGATACTAATGGAGGGGCCAACTTCATTAGCCACTCTGTTAGAAGAACATTAAAGGGTGAGAGATATGACTAGGCACTTATTTCAATTAATAATGCCATTGCCAAGTCAAACATGTTTAGAAAATAAAATATATAACTGATCTGTGAACTTCTTTTAACAACATGCTTATATCATAGATTTAATTATTAAATTTGGTTTTTATAACTTTTTGTATATGCCAGACAAAGAGTTTTGTGTGTGGTTTAAAAAAAAACACACAATACAACAATGCTCTGCATTAGGCATTACTTTTCTCATTTTATAGATAAAGAAGACTGAAGTTAACATCACAGATGGTAAGTGACATATCTTGCAACTAAACCTATGGGGTTGCTGCTTCTAACCAATTGCATGAACATTTATAGTGGAGAGGAATCTTACAGAAAGCCAGTCTAAGCCATGCATTATTTACTTTTGTAAACAAAAAGTTCAAGAGCTGAAGCATCTTGCCTTTGGTTGCACTGCTAACTGCCATGCGTGGGAACCATGACCCAGGTAAAGTCAGCCAGGAAAGGATAAGCTAGGCTGCAGTAAAAAATAGTCAACATCTCATGGCTTAAATACGACAAAGTTGTTTTCCTTAAATAAATAAAATCTGGGTGGCACCTGGGGCTCAAAGGTGTAGGGTGCCGGCCCCATATACCAGAGGTGGCGGGTTCAAAGCTGGCCCCGGCCAAAAACTGCAAAATAAAATAAAATCTAGTAGAGGTCTAACATTCCTATCCTATAGAACATGTATCTTCCACTAGCTATTAACAGCCCCAAATTGGAAGTGGCACATTAGATCCCATTGGAGAGAATCAGTCAAATGACCTTGACCTAACAGGACAGCTGGGAGACTGTGGTCTTCCCACATAAGTGATGAACACACTGCCTTGCCCTTGCCATCACAGGAGTTTTGACACTGGTGCTATTCTCCTATTATGACACTAGTCTTCTTCTTACCCCAGACACTCTTTAACTTTGAAGCTAGTTTGAGAGAAGGTCTGACAATTAAGTTCACAAACTGTTCCTAGAGAAAGTGCTACACACCTCATTGCTGAATATCACTATGGTCGCCTCAGAGGTACTCCCAGTGGGAAGCTGTGCACCAATGCCAGTGTCTAGTCCACCCTTCAAAGCAATTTTGAAACTTTTTTTGAAATGGCCATCAGAGCTGTTGTTATATTACCCTTGAAGTATTGAATGCCATCAAAATATCTTCCTTTAAATATTTCCTTTACCTATGGGTAAAGAAAAAAGTCATTGGGGGCCAGATTACGTGAGTAGGGAGAGTGTTCCAGTACAGTTATTTGTTTACTGGCTAAGTTGTTGGCCAAGATTTTCAGTCAAGATTTTTCTAATTGTTTCTCCATTGATGTTTACTTGGTCTACTATGCTTCTCATAGTCATCTGATAGTTTTGACACACAATTAGATAATTTTTTACAATGTTCTCATCAATTTTTCTTCATAACTGGCTGCCCTGACCTCCCTTGATTAGTGATACTTTCTCTCCCTTCAGAAAAATGTTTAATACATTTGTACACTGCTATTTTCTTCATGGATTATCCCTATAAACTTGTACTAACATGTCCCTGATTTCACTTCCACTTTTGCCAGGTTTAACAAGAAATTTAATGTTCATTGCTCTATTTCAAACTCCAACATTCTTGCATGACACACAAAAACACAGAATAGTAATGAACACTGCTCAGCAAGACACTGCCATGCATTAACACAGACACAGCTGTGAGACAATGAAATACCAAGATTATGAAATTTTACTGAGTTGTTAGTACAGTGCTGACTGTACTAACAGGGGGAAGCTCACAGGGGAAGTTCACAAACTTCATTGTCAGACCTTGTAGCCTTCAATAATAGCACCATTAGCTGAAGTGTATTTTTATCTATAATACTACTCATTTGTTTTCTTTTTTCTTACTTTAAACATATTATATTAACTATGGCTACCTATAGTGAGGGCTATTGATAGTGGGGGTGAGTTTTTGTACTATTTCCACTTGACATGAATAACAAAACATATTCAACATTCAACACAATAATCCCATTATTTAAAATAGATGGGAACTTATCAGGCCCCATAGAGGCAGCTCCTCAGGTTTCATTTTTTTCATGTATACATGAATGCCTTTACAGGGTACAATGTGATGATTTTATATACAATTTGGAATGCTTATATCAAACTAGTTAATATAGCCTTCACCTTGTTTACTTAATTATTGTGTTAAGACACTTATACTCTATACTTAATAGAATTGACACGTACCTTTACAATATGAACCATAGGAATTGTCCCACCATTTATCCTCCTTCCATCAAATCTCCCCCCTCCCCTCCCATCCCACCCATCTTCCTTCCTTCATCCTGGGCTATAGTTGTGATTTATCTTTCATATGAAAGTGTGAGTGATTATAAAGTGGTTTCATAATAGTACTGAATACATTGGATATTTTTCCTTCCACTCTTGAGATACTTTACTAAGAAGAATATTTTCCAGCTCCATCCGTGTAAACATAAAAGAGGTAAAGTCTCCATCTTTTTTAAGGCTGCATAGTATTCCATGATATACATATACCACAATTTGTTAATACATTCATGGGATGATGGGCACTTGGGCTTCTTCCATGACTTGGCAATTAAGAATTGGGATGCAATGAACAATCTGGTGCAAATATCTTTGTTGCAAACTGATATTTGGTCTTTTTGGATATACACCTAGTAGAGGAATTGCAGGATCAAACAACAGGTCTACTTTTAGATCCCTGAGTATTCTCCAAATTTCTTTCCAAAAGGAACGTACTAGCTTGCATTCCCTTTTCTCCACACCAACATCTGTAATTTTGGGATTTTGTTATGTGGGCTACTCTTACTGGAGTTAGATGATATCTCAAAGTGGTTTTGATTTGCATTTCTCTGATGATTAAAGATGATGAGCATTTTTTCACGTGTCTGTAGGCCATGTGCCTGTCTTCTTCAGAGAAGGTTCTGTTCAAATCTCTTGCCCACATAGAAACGGGATCACTTATTCTTTTCCTATTGATAAATTTGAGTTCTCTGTGGATTTATTCTCCTGGTTTTCAAATGCAAGTGAGCACTGAGCCTATTTTATTTACCCACTTTCTTTTGAAAAATGTTGTTCTATCACTCTAGCTGTACAATCTGAGATGAAATATCTACAGAAATATATCATGATAATAAACATGGGAATTTAGCTAAGAATTAATATTCTCTATGTCTACAGAGAAAAATTATAACAAAAGCTGGACAATATCTTTGGTATATGAGATATAATGAATAGAAGACATGGAATGATGTAAATTTCTAAATATTTATTGTATAATAAATAAAAATAAAGGAGAAGATGTGGACTCTACTCTACACTGATACCCAAGAATAATAAAATGTGGTTGAACTGTTGAAGGGTTAACTCTGCAGGCTTGTGGTGCTGAAACCCTTCACATTCCAAAGAAAGGATGGTCCTTAACTTTTTTCTCGGAGATAACCTCTAAGACTTTTAAATACCTTGCCTCATGAATGTGTCTTTGTAATACGAGAAGTAGACCACACTAGATAGTTTATACTTTATGCTAACAATGAAAGTGGTGGTAAATGTGCTTTTGTATCCTTGGGACCCTGAGCCATGCTGTTCAGTTTGCGCTCTCGGTGTGGGGAGAAGGCTGGAGAGTAAATATTTAAGGTCAGTTACATAGGCGCTCGGTGACTATGTGACTGAACCCTGAAAAAGAATCCCTGGAGACCAAGGCTCTGATGAGCTTCTCTGTTTGGCAATGCATTGTATATATTGACATCCCCCATTGCTGGAGAATTAAGTGCCACCTGTACCACTCTACTAGTAAAGAATAACTAGCAGCTCACATCTGGTTTCTTCTGGATTCTGCCCTTTGTGTGTTTTGCTTTTGCTGATTTTAATCCATATCCTTCCACTGCAAAAAACTCCAATTGTGACTCTAACAGCTTTTCTGGGTTCTTCAAGTTCTTCTTGTAAATCAGTGAGGAAAGGGGAGTCTCAAGGTCCCCCAAAACACAAAGTGAATAAAAAACAATAAATAGAAAAAAACCCAATCAAATTAAGGGATACTAAGTGCCATAATATTTCAAGCATGTGTTATGAATAAACATTTTGTCATTTACCAAACTTTCCTATATTTACCCTATATTCTATAGAAATTCAGAAGGAGCAAAAATCACTTTAATCTACAGAGGTCAAGAATGGTTTTATGGAAGAAAAGTCTGGACCTTGAACTAGATCTCAGAGGTCTCAGGAGAGGAAAGAAGACAGAAAGGGGTGAAAGAAATAAAGTCTAAAGTCAGAGCACAGTAGAGCAGTTTAGTTGAAGTATGTCTTTGAGGAAAGTAAAATGTTAAGACTGGAAATGTAGCTGCAGCCAAACTGTAGAGTGTTTTGGTGCTGCTGTTATTTACCGTAAAACTAAAAGCTAAATGTTCAGTGTCAAATTAATCGAATTTCAGAAAATTTGTGTGTGGGAAAGCTTCCCCATAAGGGGTCTCCATATGCTCCTAAATTCTAATCAAAAAGTAAGTCTACTGCCAGAAAATAATTCCTGTAATAATAACTTAGTGAGTTTCCACACATATCTTCTTTCAGTGATGTCCATTCAAATTTGCACAATTTATAACTGCAAAATTAAGTTATCTTCAGCAGAAGTTTTATGCTTCCCCCATCCCCACACCCGGCATCTGAAAACATCACAGTAGTAAAGATTTCGCAATTGAAATTTACCTTACAGTTTTGGTAATGATTTATGATCTCCAGCTCAGCTTGCCTGTGGTTTCACGGGCCCTGAAGTTGCAAAAACTGCAATTGCCAGGAAGACGCATGGGTGCTACTTCTGTTGTTGTTTGCTGAGGTCATCCCATTTTCTTTGGGCGTCAACTGTGGGACATGAGATTGGAGGGGGTTGGAGTTGTAAGGAAAAGGTGTCAGGTGTTTGCAAAGGTTTGGATTACAGGAGGATGTGAAACCACATATAAGGTTGTAACTGTGGGCAGACAGGCCCACATCTTCATTTTCATAGCAATATTATGCCAACCAGCTCCCTTCCTTTTCCTCCAGCTGTATAAAGACAACATGGTGAGAAGAGCATGTGTTGTTTCTCTTTCAATGATATTTGTTCCATTATGAGTGAAAAACAGAGGCCCTCTATATTTAACAGTCCCTTGCAATTGTGGTTCAATGCAAAATTCAGGTTTTTAGCCACATTATTGTGCAAATTATTTTTCTTATAACTACCTACTTCCTTTCACATTTAAAAACAATATCATGGGGCTTCTTCCCAGCATGGAGGTTTCAGAGCAGTTGTACTTCTCATATGGTGTTTCCAGGTTCCAAAGTATAGACACTGGTCTGCTTGGAACTTTTATTCCAGAGGTGGAAATTGCTTGGCAAATTTCAAATTTCTCTGCTGCCAGTTAAGAAACTTTGTATAGAAAAGTAAAATGAGACCCAATTCACACGGACTTACACAGAAAACAGACTGGTTTGTTCAGAGTTAGTCTACTGAAGGATGAAAGACAACTTAATCCAGTCATTCCAGCTCAGATGAGTCAACATCCAGACAACACAGATGTATGAGCAAGATCAGCCAAGTTCTGGAGGCTTGAAGTTCAAGAAGTTGAGGAGCTAGCAGATTTGGCGTCAGAACTAGTGGGACCTCCTTGCAGCCATGAAATAACTACAATGCCTTATAGCCACCTGCTTGTTCAGACAAGTTAAGAACACTGGCATGTAGGATAATGGTGAAAAGATTGAAGACTTCAAAATTGGAGTACTTGAGAGAACAGAAGAATGAACCTGTTATGAACTGTATCGATACATTGTCCTTGCTATCAAATAAG
>NW_003852473.1:603212-620339 GCF_000181295.1 Otolemur garnettii
AAAAAAAAAAAAAAGAAAGAAAATTTATCATGAGGTATTACACCAAACTTTTGGAATCCAGAATAAGAGACACATGATGGTCAGGGAAGCTCTTCCCTGCTGCCTCACCCCTCCCCCTGTCCTGCTCAGTCTTGGAGGAGGCCTGCACCTGGGGAAAAGAAAACTTCAATGGAAACATTTTGGGATGGGCGAGGAAGCTGTGATACTGACCTGTTAAGCTAGCGATATCTTTTGGGCATCTGGGTGGAGATATTGAGTAGGTGGTTAGATTTCCTAATCTAATTGGAGTGGAAATGTCTGCTTGGAAGTCTTCTGGATAAGAGGATATCAAAACCAATGAGGTTGGATTGAAATCACAATCATAAGGTTGGTGAACAGAAAAAAGGAGAGGTCAAAGACCAAGACCCAGGGCTTTCCAATGGTTAGAGGATGGGCAGGTAAGCAGAAAACAGCAGAAGAGACTGACTGGGAAGGAGCTTCCAGAGAAGTGGAGAGAAATCCAGGCTAGTGTGTGGAACCGGAAGCCAAGTGAGGCACGTGTTTCAAGGAGGCAGACTGGTGGCCTCTGAAAAAATGATGGTGAAGGGAAAGTAATGGGGAAATTGGGAACCGTTATATTTAACGACATGAATGTTGCTGGCGACGTTTCCATTTCACAAAAGTGGTGGAGGCAAAAACCAGTTCAAACAGGCTCTGGAGCAGTGATTTTCAACCAGTGTGCCGTTAGAGGATCCTAGGTGTGCCTCAAAACGTTTTAAAGATCTTTAATTTAATCATTTTGAAGGAAGTTCAAAACACAGTAAGTACATTCTTTCTTTTACACTTTTTTTTTTTGATCAACATAATTTAAGTGTGCCGTGGAAGTTTCACTATAGGTTAAAGCGTGCCATGAGATTAGAAGGTGGAAAACCACCACTCTAGAGAGAGGGTGGAGGATAGTCGTTGAGGGTAGAGAGCACAGGCTAAGAGGGGAGTTTTGCTCCTAAAGGAGGGAGAGAAATAAGGTGGCTGATGGAGGCAGAAGTGGGGGTCCCTAAGGGCTTGCAAAATAAGAGATGTTTACATGCCACTGAGCAAGATAAGACTGGTACACAGGAAGAAAGAGAATAGTGACAGAAGCCAATGTTCTTGAATAGTCAAGAAGGGACATCTGGCAGTGGAGAAGGCTTTCAAATCCATAGGAAAGGAGGCAGAGAACGTGTACAGGGCACAGGTGTTGATGGACGGGGAGATGCAGGGGTGGGAGCACGTGGAGTCTCTCCTGATAGCTTCATTTTTCTCAGGAAAATTGAAAGCAAGGTCATCGTCTGGGAGTGAGACACTGACAACTTCAGAAATCCCTTTTCAGCGAGGCCATTCCTCATCCACCTGTCTGAACTGCAGCCCCTTAGACTCTTCACTCTTATCACTCTCATCCTATCTCTCTGCTTACTGGGCATGTGTGCTGTCCATCTCCCCTCTCCCCACCTGAATGTGAAATCTGTGGAGTTTATGTCTGATTTATTTATGACTGTAACTCCAGAACCTAGGAGACTGCCAGTAAATAGAGTGTTCTGTAAATATTTATTAATTAATTCATGGAAGCATTTTGTGATGATTAAATGGAGTGGATTGGACTGTTCAATACAAAAACAAAGAAAGGTATCTATTATATAAGAGCCACTGAAAAAGCTGGGGGAACATATCATCCTGTGAGGCAGGGGACAATTAGGCTCCTGAGTCGATTTGAAGACAAGGGGACTCTCCTGAGTCCTGCTCATTCAAAGAGCTGTCTTCAAATGCCTTCTGTTTCAGGAAAAGGGAAAGTTTTTAAATACCTTAAAGCTTTCCAAAGCTTAGGGGAAATAGTTTTAGACTGCTTGTGGGTCAGACGATTATGAGTGTTGAGTTGTCTTCTTTTTTTGCAATATGGAGCAAAAGCTTCAGATTCCGCAGCTGACAGAATGACAAATTACAGGACTGGTGGCCAAAGAGAAATGAGTCTTAATAAAAAATTAAAATCCATGGCTATGTGATGTACTTTGGGGGCTCCATATGCTTCTCTGCCAAAATCCAGCCCACACCCCAGGAACTAACTTATACACAAACATGTTTTGAACATAGCTGTGTCAATAATACTTTCCAGTTCCATAAAACCAGGTTTAAAAAAGAGAACTGTATAAAGTGACAAGACCCTGCGTACTTAGGGGCCACATGCAATGGAGTTGGAGACTTAAAGTCTAGTCTTATTTCACTGTGTGACCACGGTTTAAACTGGCACCTTTTGTGGGCGGTTGTGCTATCCTGGATCGAGAGAAAGAGCTAGTTAGTTAGGCAGGAGACTCTGACAGATGCACATCCGAATCTTTATCAGTCAGGGTCAGCCAGGAACAGAGAGAGAAACCCAGGCATCTCCTTTTCTCTCGTTTATTCCTAATTCTAGAGAGTTTTAATGCAGGAATTGTTTACACAGTTAATGAAAGGGCTGAGAAGCTGATGGGTCAGGCGCAGGCCATTCAGGGATTGGGGAGATCAGGAAACACGGTCAACGTCTTGGCACTTGGGGTGGGGAGCGGGCGGCTATCAGAGCCGGAAGCTGGGCTGTCTAATGGGAGCTGCAACAGTCGGGCCAGACCAGTTTGACCAGGAGGCAGGAAGGAGTTGGAGCCGCTTCTGGAAAACATAAGGCCAGGAAAAGCAGAAAGAGGGAGGATCCCCGTCTTCACTCCTCTTGCCTCCCCGCCCAGCCACCCTATGCTGCCGAAGCCACGACAGAGGAACCTGGGAATTGTAAATCCGGCAATCGGGAGCCGGGCAGAGAGGGCGCAGATAGTGTATCTGGGAGCCAAGAAACACCTCAGCAGCCCTGCCCAGCCTTTTATGGCTGTGACTCCTTGGTTATTGCTTTAAGGTTGAGAGTCCCAGCTTCTTCACCTCCGTGGGAGAAAAGGGCTGCCTACCTCACAGGGGTTCTGTGATTCCAAATGTAATGAAATATGCAAAGTGCCTAGTTCCAGACATGCTTCCTCCCCTACCCCCCCATTTGGAAATACTCCTCAAAGCACTGTTTTCCAAGAGAGATGAAGTAACTGAAGCGTCTGAAGAGAATTTAGCACTAAATCTTATCTTCAGCAATGCTGTAATTTTAGTAATCTTCATGAAGAGCCGCAAAGAACCCAAAACTAACTCAAAGGGGCAGTTACTCAAAGCTCACAGGTGTCTAGAATTGTTCCTTAGAAATGTCAGTCACTTCCAGGGGCCCTGACAAGGTACTGTTTGTAGAACACAAAACAAAAACAATGAACAAGTATTTCAAGAAGAGACAACAGGCAATAGCCTTTAATCCTTGTTATTAAAATGGAATGCTGAGTTTTAGTTTTTTTCATATATTTAAAAAGAGTGGTTTTTAATGACTGCACTAAAATCTTGAGGGAGACATGTCTCTGGACAGTAAAACCTGCTCTCAAGGTTAACAAAACGGCTCACCAAAGTGTATTTGAGTTTGACCTAATTTGAAATTTGAGTTAACTTAGTGTTGGAAAGATTTAAGTTCTTGCTGAAGAACCTAATTAATTGGAATCAGCAAGCTCTTACTGAGCCCCACAGTTACCTCTGACTCCGAGCTGGGCTCAGGATAAAAGCTCCTAACACCTATCACATCGTCTCTGCTGGGTGGTGTTTGTCCCTTGCTGTTTGTGTAAATTGTGATTCAAGGAGCCAACTTAATTTATTTAATAAAAAACTTTAAGTAAGTCAATTGTACGATACACCAAAAATAATTACCTCTTCACTAAAGTAGACTGTACAGAACTCTTATTTTGCTTAAAGAGTTATTCATTTAATTGCAATGGAAATATGAAAAGTTCTTTAGCAGGTAGTGAGGGGATCAAAATCCCACTTTGTCCCACACTAGAATGACTTTGGACAAGCCACAACTTGTGGATAATCGCATCTGCTCTGTGTTACGCTAACCATGGTGGTCAACTGAGGACACATGTGAGAGCGTTTGGCCCAGCACCTCGTTCCATAGACTCAAGAAATATTTGATAATTCTTTTTCTTTCCTTCTCTTGGAAATGTTTCACCTTTTAGCAATAAATTCTAGTTATGCAGTCACTGAAGAGTAATATAAAATTATTTTAAAATATTTTCTGCCATTTCAAAATTATAATTAGCCATGCCCTATTCAAAGTTTACTTACATAAAAAGGGGTTTTATTTTGGGTTAGAAGCACAATTTGGGAGTGAGGGAGATCAGTTTTTCTTCTGATAACCAGATTATTATAGGAATTTAGCAACTTAGAGAAAAGTATAAGGAAACAGGAAAAAAAATGTCTTAACTTCATTCCCTAGGGGCACCACTGCTGTTACCTTTAATCTTTTAACAGGCAGTTTACTTTATGATTGAATTTGTATTATATCTGATATCCATTTTGTATCCTACTTTTTGTTTAACCTTGTGTTATAAACACTTTCCAAACCCATTAAATACTCTCTAAAGCACAGCATTCCAATATACAGAAATGCCACAATCATGTAAATATTCTCTTACTTTTAGTCCCTTTGTTTAAGTTTTGTTTTCCAAATTATGATTAACACTGCAAATATATCTTGATGCATGGATATATATCATATTGCTGGACTGTTGACTGAGCACAGATACCTAGTCATACGTTTATTGGTCAAAATTTCTAAAGTTTTTAAAAACACTTGCTAAGAAATACCAAATTGAGGCCATCAGCTCCAGTGTTATAATTTTTAAAAATATTTTCCTTTAAGCAATAAAATAATGTACATTATTATTTCAGCTTTTAGTTTTTTAAAATAATGTTGAGATTGGGGCATTTTTAATATTCTTGGTGACCATTTAAATTTCCTCTTTGGCAAACTGCTTATAAGAGAGCCATTTTTTTTTTTCATTTCCTTTCAGGAAATATTTCTTAAGCATTTTCTACACTCCTGACATTGGAGCAACAGGAGTTAACATGAAATATTATCTTCAAGGAATTCTACATATCAAAGGACAGAGGGGAGAATAAAATGTCATAAGAGCAAAAGTGGAAACAGAAATGGTTTGAAGTTATGGCAGAGGAAGATCCGATTCATCTTTGAGATTAAGGAAGTTTTTGAAGGACAAATAGTAATTTTCCAGGAAGATAATTAAGGAAAGGCTTTTCAATGTAGGAGGTCAAGACCATGCTCAAAACTTGGAAGTTCTGTGGAGCAAATATAAGGAATAAGAAGTAGTTAGCAGGCGGCACCTGTGGCTCAAAGGAGTGGGGCGCTGGCCCTATACACCAGAGGTGGTGGGTTCAAACCCAGCCCGGGCCAAAAACTGCAAAAAAAAAAAAAAAAAAAAAAAGAAGAAGAAGAAGAAGTAGTTAGCAACTGCTAGAGAGGCTTAAGTGGGAAGAGATAAGGTGGGCAGATGAAGAAGTCGAACAGAAGCGTGTGTGGATGAACCTGTATCCCATGCTGAGCAGTGTAACTTAACCCACAAGGTGATAACGTGTAGCCATTAAAATCAGCCTTTTCATCTAATAATCTCTGATTTCATAGCTAAGTAAGTAGATGGCAATTTAAGCTTTCTAAATGTCTCATCTGTAAGCCAGAACACTCTGTTTATACTTTCGCTATGCTAAACATGCTATGGAAAAACCAACACTGATTATATGATGTTACCTTGGAGACATGAAAATTATTTTGAGAAGCAGGCTGATTGCTTTGTCCATAGCTCAATCCCATCAGGGCCCAATTATTTCTCTGATATTGTACATATCCTTTATCTACTTAGTTCTGAGAAACTGTGACTTTTTCATGCCACAGCAAAATTATACATTGTTTTTTTTTTCTTTTTAACACTTGTCAAGCTATTTCCATTTTACATAGGTTCAATGCCAATGGCCTGTATGCAATTTTGATTCCATTTGATTTAGGAATATAATCAAGCCATTCTGTACTTTTTATATGTTAAGGTTTAAAACCTAGACATCATTTTTTAAATTTTGAATTAATGTGAGGGCACTTATGATTAGATTATACTGTTTGTTTTTGCAGTGTGAAGTCTGAGTTGTAGCTGTGTCCTTCACGCAGGAAGTGTGTCATACACCCATACGTTTTACCCTTTAGGTACGATCTCACAGAACCCTGTCATCCACGCCCTGTTCTTAAATTTAATTAAATCTTTCTCTCAAGTGGGCCCTAGATGTTGATTTGATAGATAATTACCTCTTTCCTCCCAGAGGTCCAACGGTCCCAGATGGCCTCAGGCCAAACTCTAGGGACCCTCTCTCTTGCTCTGGTTTTGCCAGCTCTGCTACACAAACATAGATGGCAGGTGAGTCTTGGATGGTAAAATTGCAGGGAATTGTTTAAGTAACAATCAGGGTCAAGTTTACTTTCAGACTTCTTAAAAATAAACATTTTTCCCTGATATATGACACATATAAAGAGAAAATACAATATAGTTAGATGAGTTATCACAAAATAAGCACCCCGTGTAACCCACCACCCAGGTCTCAAAATAAAACATTCTCAGCACCCCAGAAGCCTTACTCATAACCAACCACTACCTCCAGTCACTCACTACCTTCTTTTTTCTGCCCACAAGTAATCACTATCCTAATTCCTAGCACTATGTTATTACCTTTACCTCTTTTGGTTACTTTAGTATTATTGTTTTGTGTCTGGCTTTTAAAAAAATTTCAGAATATTATGAGGGTACAAATGTATTTTGGTTAAATGAACTGCTTTTGTGCAGTCTGAGTCCAAGTTATAAATGGGCTCATCACCCAGATGGTGTACATGGTACGTGTTAGGTGTGAATTTACCTGACCCCTCCTCCCGACTCCCACCTGCTTAATTTATGTTGAATTTTACTACCATATGTGCACGTGAGTGTTGGTCAATTAGTTCCAATTTAATAATAAGTACATGTGGTGTTTGCTTTTCCATTCTTGTGGTACTTCACTTAGAAAAATGGTCTTCAGTCCCATCCAAATCATTACAAAAGGTATTAGTTTGCCAATTTTTTAATGTCTGAGTAATACTCCATAGTATATGTACACCACGTTATATTAAACCACTCAGGCATTGATGGGCACTTTGGTTGATCCCACATTCTTGCGATTGTGAATTGTGCTACAATAAACACTCAAGTACACGTGTCTTTTTGATGAAGTGACTTTCTTCCCTTTGGGCAGATACCTAATAGTGGGATCTCTGGATCAAATGGTAGCTCTACTTCTAGTTCTCTGAGGCATGTCAATACTACTTTTCCCCTCAACATGGTATTTGTACAAGTCATCCTGGTGAATTGTAAATATACCACAATTTTAAATCCGCTTCATTTTTCAAAGACTTTGGGGATGTTTCAGTTTCAGACTATTACAAATGGTGCTGCTACAGACCTTCTTAAAACATGATTCTCAGTGTGTTTATGCATGCATTTCTGTTGGATATCTATCTATGAATGTACTTATATTTAACTGTAATAGATACTCATAAATAGCATTTCAAAGTGGTTGTACAACTTTGACTTGTATTAGCAGATAATACTAATTATCTTCTCACCAACACAGATTATCCCTCCCTTCACTTTTAGCCCTTCTTTAAGGTGTGTGATGGTATCTCATTTGGTTTTTACTTATATTTCTCTGAGGCCTAAATAAATTGAACATTTTTCCATGCTTATTAAGTCACTGGATTTTTTTTTTTTTTTTTTTTTTTTTTTTGAAGTATCTGTTCTAGTCTCTAGCCCATTTTTTATTTCATTATTTATCTTTTACTTATTCAGTTGCTAAAGGTATTTTATATATTCTGGGTACTAGTCCTTTGCCAATTACAAATTTTGCAAATATCTTCTCCCAGTATGTGGTTTGTCTTTTTCACTCTCTTTATGGAGACATTTGATCAGCAGAAACTCTTACTTTTAATGTAGTATAATTTATCAATTTCTTTGTTTATGGTTGGCATTTTTTTGTACTTTGCAATAACTCTTCACATCCTCTTGTATACTTTGAAATGGCATATCGAAGGGCCCCTTTTTCTACCATGTTGTTTTGATCACTATACTCTTATAGTGTAACATGAAGTCTAGTAGCCCTAGATTTGTTTTTATTTCTTAGAATCGTGTTGGCTATTCAGCATTTTGAGGACTAGGGATTTTCTTTAGACATTTATTCTATCAACGCCACCTTGTCAACCTGCATCATGGAGCAACCCAGCACCTTCAGTCCTTATTCAATTGTCCAATCTTCCTCTTAAGGAAGGCGGGGAGAAGAAAGGAGTTTCACTTATTAAGAAGAAATCCCATATTTAAGTCATCTCTCACCCTTTCATGACCAGGGGCCTATGCAAGAGAAGCATCACATACCAAAGCACCTCCAAGAAAAGGTGTCAAATAGCGCAACCCAGGGGAGCACATCTACTTGTGTTTTCAGAGAAAGATGAACCTGGGTTGAGTATCAGGAAACTTGCTGAAGAACTAGAAGGTGATTTGGGCCAAACCAAGAGGGAATGGTTGTAATTTTCTATGGTTGGCTTAAATATGTTTCTGGAATAAGTCACATGAGTAAAACAATGTCAGAGAAAATATCTAGAAATATTATTCTCATTGGGTTAGGTGACATCTTAAGGTGGTTTTATTTGCATTTCTCAATAGTGAGGAATGATGAGCATTTCATCATGCCATTTATCCGTCTTTGAAGAAGGTTCTGTTCATGTCTCTTGCCCACTGATAAATGGGATTTTTTGCTCTTTTCTTGATTAATGATTTCTCTCTATATTCTAGTTATCAGCCCTTTGTCAAATTTGTAGCATGCAAATATCTTCTCCTGTTCTGAAAGTTGTTTGTTAGCTTTAGTTGTTGTACCTTTAGCTATGGAGAAGTTTTTTAACCCGATCATGTCCCATTTATTTGTTTTTGTTGCAATTGACAATGGGGTCTTTTTCACAAAATATTTTCCCAGTCTGATATCATCAAGAGTTTTCTCACACTTTCTTCTAAAGTTTTTTTATCACTTAACGTCTTAAATTTAAATCTTTTATCCAAAGTGAGTCAATTTTTGTAAGTGGTGAGAGATGGAGGTCCAGTTTCAGTCTTTTACATGTGACTAACAAGTTCTCTCCATACCATTTACTACATAGGGATTCTTTTCCCCAGTGCACACTTTTGTTTGGTTTATCAAAGATCAATGGTGATCTGTGGCTGGTTTCATCTCTACGTTCTCTATCCTATTCCATAGATGTATGTCTTTATTTTAGTGCCACTACCATGCTGTTTTGATCACTATATTCTAGTAGTATAACATGAAGTCTAGTAGTGTGATTCTCTGGATTTGTTTGTCTTTCTTAGAATTGTGTTGGCTATTTAGCATTTTTTTTTGTTCCATATGAAATAAAGTACTATTTTTCTGTCAAGTTCTTCAAAGTATGATGTATGGAGATTACATTAAATCTGTAGATCACTTTGGGTAGCATGGATATTTTTACAATGTTGATTCTTCCTAGCCATGACCATGGTATGTTTTTCATGTGTTAACATAGTCTGCTGTTTCTTTCCTCAGGGTTTCATAGTTCTCTCTGTAGAGGTCCTTCACATCTTTGTCAGATGCTTTTCTCCACATATTTTCTTCCTTTACTTCTTAGACATTCTAATATTAATATAATCCTTTTTTACATTTAATATACTCATTGTAAATATGACCATAATGTTGAAGAAATATGACTCTCTTCCTTCAATCTGCCACAAACAAGAAAATAATTTATAGTTCTGAGAATTCTATTTATATCCAGAAGGCATTAGCATTGTGTTTCCCTAAGAGTACAACAGGAAAATGTGTGATTCTGTTATTAGAGATTTCTATTAATAGCCTTCCAGGGGTATTAACACTATTTCTCATCAGAGAGAAGAAGGCCAAGGAGTCTAAAATAGCTCTGTCTTTCCCTACCCCTAGGCTTATCCAGAACATTTTTCCTTTTTCAGGAAACATGGTCCTGCAGTCCTGTATGGCTGTAGCTGGCAATCATTCTCTCCATCAGTAGCCAAGTCTTCCATGCCTTTTCTTGGGTGAAAGAACCTTTATGAGTTTGTAAGCCTGCAAAGGAAACATTGGACAGGGACCTAGCTGGGACTACTGGTCAGAGTGCTTGGCCACTGCTTCCTATACTTCTTACATTACTATAACTTTCTTCCTCCACTTTTCAGTCATTTTCTGCCCCCAGTCACAGCCTTTGGCAGCTCCTGATGTCAGCTAGTATTCCCTTGTTATGGGCTATGGTTGCTTTTGGGACCCTGCCTCTTTGATCACATGTTGTACAATCAAGTGCTTCTTTGTATGCGAGAATCTCTCAACTTACAGGCAAGTGAGGCTCAAAAATGTGGTCTACTATCAGTGGTGAGAAGGACACAAATGCTTCTTTCCCGTCACTCCCTGCTTGTCTCCCTACCATATTCTGCCCTTGATTCTACTGTCCTGTTTTTAGGAATTCAAATCTCTTTCCCCAAACCACCCTTCCCTTCACATGACACTCCTCTAGGTCAGTGTTTTCAACTTTTTTTATCTCATGGGACACTTGAATCTATAGTTAAACTTCCACACCACACTTAAATTATGTTGTTAAATATATATATATATATATATATATACACACACTTATTGTGCTTTGAACTTCTTTTGAAAATAACTTAATGATCTTTAAAACTTTTTGTGGCACATGGTTGCAAATCACTGCTCTAGGTGATGGTGACCCAGCACACACTGCCTCTTTTCCTTTGAAAACTTTTGTCTCCCTCTGCCCTCATCACTTACTGCCTATATTTATCCTTCACAGTCCAATTTAGACCCCAGCAGCTCTTCTAATCACTCTTCCAGCCCATCTCTGATCCTCTAAGTTGCCCCAGGAGCCTCTCGCATGAATCTTCACAGCTCTTGTGTGCTCTACCTGGTCCCTCACACTCTGTTTGGCTCCATGCTTACTCCTCTGCTCCCCAGCCTAGACTCAGTTCCTTGAAGTCAGGTATCTCATATTTTTAGTTGGGTTCGCAGCTACTGTGCCCACACTCAGTGCATGATTAGTGCTCAAAATACATTTGTTGCTTGATGAATGACCTGAAGGAAGGAGCCCTGGGGAAAAAAAGAAAAAAGAAACACCAGAATGTCTTACAGATTAAGGTTGAACTCTTAATAACTAATATGTAATTTCATTCTGGATCTTTTCAAAATCTACCCCCCCAACACTCCACTAACATTTCTCTGGAAACACCCTAATAGGAGAAAAAACTGAATTGCTTTTAGCCTTTTTCATAGAGGAAAGTGCTTAATTTGCATTCCATAAAATTTCAGATTTTTGAGAATTTATACAAGGACTGATCTCAACTTAGAAAATGTCTTCAAAGATGTACAGTTTAATCTTGTGTTGTAGGTGATAATATTTAAATTATTCAAGGAAACAAGTACTTTTCATATTAATTTAGAGAAAAGAAATTCATATGATAATTGTTCATCATCTTTATTCAGTAAATTTATAAAATAAAAATATAAAATAAAATTTATAGAATAAAGAAGGACACTGAAGACTCTGTCAGGTAACACTTTTCTAGCTGTTAGCTTGTATCCTTGAAAATAAAAGGCCAATTTCAGAATTAGCTTACATCCTTAAAAACAAGAGGATACTTTGTGAATTTTTCATGATATCTCAGTAAACATGAAAAGATTTCAACTAGTTCATAATGATGGATCTTATTGTAAAGAGTTATTCCCATTAAGTTATGCAAAAGATAAATGACATCTTTTTCTTTTTAGATGTTAGATTCCATAAAATACTAATTTTCCCTATGAAAGGCATGTGTTTGTTGCTGTTATTATTCTGCTTTGATTTTTGCCTAAGAAGCATTTTTCCCTTGGGGAAATTCTTCCTTTTTTGTATGGTTCAGGTGTGCTTAACCCTACTCTCGCCCCTTATCCACAGGTGTGAGCTCAATATCTAGATTCATTCAGCGAATAGTAGGTCTCCCTGCTTATTGGTTCAGTGATAGATTAATATCTGAACAGCCAATCAGGGCCTCCCCTGTTATGTGATACTGGGACATTGGGAGAAAGTAAAACTCTCTTCTTCTCAGATCAAGATCTCCAAGGTACTATAAACTAGAGCTGCTAACAGCCATCTTCTTTGGCTGCATGAAAGGGACCACCTGAAGGAGGATAAAATGAAGTCAAAACATCAGTGAAACAGAGATGAGAGCTTTCTACACAGAGATAAGCCTCGGGTTAAACTGTGAACCTTCCATTTAGATGGTGCACTACATGTTTTTTCCTTGTGCATAAGCTATAAATCATACCTCTATCATTTGCAATGGAAGTGGTCTCTACTAATATATAGTACACCTTAAAACAGCAGCAAACTGAGATGTAGGAGAAAAAGTAAAATTGAAAATTTGCTGGTCAGTACAATTCTTCATGATCAAATGTTCATATTCCAAAACAAATTTCAGTTTTATTAACATGAATCTTCAAATAACTATGAAAGAATGCTCTTTCTCTAGAGAAGTCAAAACTCACAAATATTGATTCTTTTTGTTACTAATTCCAAGTTACAAAAAATATATTTATAGATAATGACTCTGATTTTAGGAGAAAGAGAAAATTTGGCTCTGTTCTTTATCCTCTAAATATTTCCTACCCCAAATTCTCAAAAGGAATGAATAAATCTTTCCTTTTTCTTTTTATTGATTCCAAAATAGCCCATTACCTCAAAATGAGTATCCTACTTAGTATCCTAAACAATGACTACCACAATAGAAAAAAATTTCTTTCCTTGAGGCCATGGTGTTTTATTACAGTGATTTTCAACCAGTGGGCTGTGATATTAGGTATGTTGCAAAAAATTTTAAAGATCATTAATTGAGTTATTTTCAAAAGAAGTTCAAAGCACAGTAAGTATATTCTTTTTTTAACTCTTTCTTCTTGATCAACATAATTTTTAAGTGTGCTTTGAAAGTTTAACGGTAGGTTCAAGCTTGCTATGAGATACAAAAGTTGAAAAACCCTGTTTTATTAGGTCAAGATAGGTCAAGAGCCATGTAAGTTATATAGGCTTTGTGAAACTGGGTTCAAAACTAAAGTAAGTGAAATACAACTCACATGGCAGTTAATGTGTTGAAATGATCAGCAGCGCTTAGATCCAAAGTGAAGCTGAAAATTCTCAGGAGGAGACAATGGTGCTGCAGAAGGAAGGAAATGCTACGGTTATCCCTGCCACAGTTAAAATAGGGCCTCCCTCCATCGATGTAAAATGGTTTTGTTTGTATCTTTTCTATTATAGCCCAAGTTTGAAATATGCTCCAGTACAGTGAAGGACTAATATAATTGGTCCCTGCTGCCCTATGTTATTATAGGATTATAAGGTCACCCACCCTCTGAAAGTCTTTCTTCTTGCCCACGTTTCCCCCCAAGATGCTTCCAGGGGATGTTTTGTGTGTGTGCTCAGAGGCAGGTCGTCTCAGCTCCAAGATTACGGCCCCTGTTTACTTCCTCTTGTGCTCACCACTTACCTCCCACTTGCATGAAACCTGGCAGGAACAGATTCTTTCAATTACCCCCTTTCAATTGTCCCTTTCTCCCTTCTAACAGAATCCTGACTTTGTTTGGGAGGGGAGTACACTGTCATTATCAAGGGTGGGTAGTTAATTGGCCAAAGCCAATTATGGCTCCTTAGCTTTCCAGGAGCTTGAGGTAACCACGTGACTGCTGTGGCCAATGAAATTGATTTGCTCTTGAGTTGTTCTGGAAACAGTTTTGATCCTGATGAAAAAACGGAGACATGTTCTGTTATGCTCCTTTCCATTTCTTCCTTCTTCTTAATGTGAATTTGGAATCTAAACTGCAGTCACCAATTGTGAGCACTGGACAGAGGATGAAAACCAAATTGCTAAGAACTATAGAACCCAAAGATGGGAAATATGGGTCCCTGATATTATCGTTGAATAGTTGAACTGATGTAGATGCTAGCTGGGTCCATATTTCTTGAAATGTAGCAAAAATACTACTACTATTTGTTTAAGGTACTGTTAGTCAAGTTTCTCTAATTTGCAACCAAACCAAATATGTAATAACGTTCACAGATGTTGTTTAGGTCTCCTCTGCCTAGAAAACTGAGAAGTAGAGCCCTACTGTGTGCTGAATGTCACCATCTCTGCAGGTCACTGATACCAGCTGGGCAGGGCCTCTCTGTCCACAGGGCACCACTGTGTCCTCTGAGCCTGTGTTACTTTCCCTGGATATCAATCACTTAGTGTGATGTCCTGATGATGTTCTTGTTGCTCTGCTGTTCAAAGCAGAGAGCACCTGCAGCAGTAAGGACCAGTCACCAGTGAGCTCAAGGTGCAGGGTGGGTTTGGACTGGGATCAGGGGACAAAAGCGAGTCGGGCCTACAGCAGCGATTCCCATAAAAACAGAAACCCAGTTGACAGAAATAACTCAAGCCTGAACTGGGATGTGATAATATGTTGTTTCCCTTTGAGTCAAAAATACTTAACTATTTATTCAACATTTACTTAGTAGGGATAAGGAGAATCTGATTTCCTACTAAAAAAAATTATACCCTGACTAAGTAACATACTAAACTCATACCAGATGGCTTAAGCATCAGACTTAATCTTCTGAAGATGAAAAATGAGACAAACATTTTCTGTTTCTGTTGTCCTGATTTTCTCTTTGGTTTTTACTGTTGTTGTCAATTTCTGACAACAAAATACCTTTTGTGAACTATATGAAGGGAGTTAACATTGTATAATAACTACAAGGTATTCCAAAAGTCGCCATACACAGAGAAAATGGAAAATGGTAGCTAAACATACCTTTACTTAAAAATATTCATACACAATTTTACAAAATATTCTTTATGTGTTGTCCACCTCTTTGTAAAATTTTGTAAATAAAGGTACATTTAACTACAACTTCCCATTTTCCCTGTGACTTTGGGGACACCCAGCATATCCCATGTTCTATTTAAATAGCCTTGGGTCATGCATTCTTTTATTTTGGAGACTGCAGCCCTGATTGCTGATTTCAGACTACTCAGAATATTCAACAGAATAGACAGGCCCCACCAAGCAGAGTTGTTTTTATTTCCTCTTGGCAGAGCAATACCAGTTTGCGTGTGCTCATCAAGGGCAGGGCGGAACCTGAGTTCACTGGCACCTGTTTTTGATTTATTCTGTGGCTGCCTTAGCACTTTTTAATTACTGAGACTCTTGGTAGTTGTCTGCTTGGTGTGGCCCTTAATATAGTTCTAAATAAGTCAAAGTTGTAGGAGGAATGCAGAGGGAGAAGAAAGAGGGCATCTACAATGCCCAGAGGGAACTCACAGGGACAACTGGGTGCTCAGCTCTCTTCATGTGGGTGTTTCTGCCTGGGGCCTGAGAGGAATGAGCACGACTCCCCATGGAATATATCATGGCACTGCAAGACATAGCCTGATGGGAGCTCGTTACAAAAATTCAGAATCTGCAACTGATGACAACAAAATAATACATTTGCCTCCCCTCTCTATTCCTCTTCATTGAAAAAAATTAGATTAAGCATATTTATTGGAACTCTATCCTATATTAAGCAGTGTTCTAAATGCCATAGATGATATAACACATGTATCCCAGAGTTACCAAATGAATCACCGTGGGATTGAAATTAAAAGTGAATGTGGCAAGAATTGAATGATAACAAAATACTGCTGATGGCAAAACAAAAATGAAAATCACTGCCCTCGAGTTACATACGTATGGGATTCTTTCTATTCAGTATCAGTGATTCCACTCTGTGTGCTGATGGTGTTATTTTAAACTTAGAAATATAACGCTGTAGTACCCTCTAGCTAACAGCAAGATGAATAAAAAGGACTTAGGTTCCCTCAATACTCTAGAAGAAAAAAATAATGTATAATATTTTAAGAAGTGAATTGCCAGCAACTTTCTACAACTCAGCTAACATTCAGCACACAAGACCACATTTGTTAGACCTCAGGAACTGTTGTAACTTGAGGGAAAGCAACATCAAAGATATACATTTTTAAACTTCAGCAAAAAATCTGAGAAGTGTTAGTTTATTACTAAAATTTGGAACCATCGTTTTAAAAATGTATTTTCACCAAACTAGTTTTGACCGTATTGGGTCAGTGAGAGAGAAATGATGGTTCTATGGGAAGTAAAGTTGTTAAAAAGAATAATTTCTTCAGGACCATGGACAGGTATTGCTGTCACTTGTAAATGAGAATGATTGCCCCGTGGGAATGACTGGGTCTTTAAAGTGGCATCAAGGGATACTTTTTGTAATATTGTATATCACTGCTTCACAAGAAAGGCCTCCACTTTTCCTAGCAAGAAAAAAACTAATAGTAATAATATCCTTAGGAAGGGATCTAGAAATGAACTTCCTCTATTGGACAAAGGAATAAGCTATTTAAACACCACGAGGCATACATATGCAGATTTCTGATTAACATACAACCCAGAAATGGATATTTGCAGACTAGCCGAGTTTAAGATCAGATAAAAAATTACATAGAGAATCTTACTTTTGCATTTTCTTTAAAACTAAAATATATTTTCTTTTGCAGGGAAAAAAATGTTCCTGAAGACTTATATTAAACACCTTTGATGAAGAAATGAAACCGAGTGTCCGTGACAATGTCACATGCACCGTCAGGTTTGTCAGTAATCAAGATCTGTGGAGAGATAAATTCTTACTTAGCAATTCACACATATTTTGAAGTCAAATTACTTTTCTTCCATTCTTTCACAGCTTTGAAAGATTCCTTTAGGTGTCTCACGAGTTCCTCCTGTCTTGTTCCCCAGCCTCTTTATATACTCTCCTTGCTGTATCTGAAATTCCTCTCTCACTGCGCTCAAGTATCCCTGAAATTGGTGCACGTATTTTTCTTCTTTTTTCAATTTGTAGCTACATTGTTTACAAGTACATACCTCATTTAGGTAACTTAGCTATTTAACAAATAAATCCCAAACTTTCAGTGGCTTAACACAGTATAAGGCTATTCTGTGTCCATCATTATGAATGTTCCAGGCTGGGGGGCAAGCAGCCTTCTACAAGATGATCCAGGGACTCAGGCTGGTCCCATTACAAAAGCCCACTGTCTG
>NW_003852473.1:620359-644245 GCF_000181295.1 Otolemur garnettii
CCCCCCCCCGTGCAGAAGGTACAGTTTTCTTCCTGAAAGCTTTGCCTGGAGGCATCACAGCACACCTAGTCCCTTTCCATTGACAATATCTTTTCAAATGATAACATCTTTACTCCACTCATATCTAAAGGGTAGAGAGGCCTTGAGTTTCCACTAAGGAAGAGAGCACCAATTTTTATTGAACAGCTAGACATTTCTCCAGCCTCTTTGCAATACAGTTTGACACTTTGTCAGGAGGTAGAGTCATTGTCAATGATGGGCTCCAAACTCAAAAGTCTGAGCCTAAGTTATGTCAAATTACTTTGAGGGGAGGAAATATGTTAAATTTTCCTTATAGTACTTCAGCTTTCCCTACTTCAGTAAATCAATAAATTTGAGAAAATAAAGGTGTCTGTATTAAGACAAATATTAATTCATTTATAAAAGAAATGTGTGTTTAATACCTATTATGTGTTAAGCATTAGATGTCCTAGGTTGGAGACAATAGGAAATATAAAATTCTACCCATGCTCTTAACTTGCTTTTAGGAAAGTAGGCAGGGTTTGGGGGTTTTCCTGGGGTGGGAGGCAAGGGGAATAGGGCACATTTTTCCTTACAAGCTTATGGAAGGCAAATATTTGACTATCACTGGCTCCAAATTTTTATGTACTCTATATAAACTTCATCACTTAAATATGGGTACAAGTTCTAGAGCAAATTTATGTATCTTGTGCATATTTTCAAAAATAGTGCATGTTTTCCTCTGTATCAGATCCTTCATTTAGTATTATTTGTTATCACTACCTCTTAATGTCAAGGGTGCCCTAACTGAGCCAGAGCTAGAAATTAGGGGTGGATGGCGGGTCCAGCTAGCCCATCTGCCTGTATATTTCCATCAGCTCAATTAAGAGTGGGATCTAGAAGTTGGAAGAAAGTAGCATTTTTGACTTAGGTATGACGGTCATTACTTGAACATAACATGACTCAAATTCCCAAACAGCACATGAACCTTGGGGAGACGGTGGGGTCTGTGTGCACCATCTCACTCATCTCAAATACTGTTACATGAGCCTCTGCCAAGACACCCCTGTGTGGCCCTGCCAAGGTGCAGGCCTATCTGTCTGTGCTAAGCGCCTGGGCTGCCTGCAAACGCTAGAATAACCAGCAGTCACCAGCAAAGTGAGGATTCTTCCTCTTTGTGTATAATATTCATTTGGCAGAGTTTTCTCGAAGACTATACGGGTACTAGTTATTTCTTGGTCTTGGCATAAATATTTACTCGAGGTCCAGCATCAAGTCCCCTAGATATGGAGTCAGACCCATGGGCAAATCCCGTCTTCACCTCCTCTACGTGATCTTTGTCTTTCTGAGCCCGGGTTTTCTCATGTTTAAATAGGTATAACAATAACACTTCCCCGACACGCGTCTTTTATAGGAAACAGTCTTTGTGAATGTGTATGATGGAACCTAAAATACTGTAACAATTTGAATGAATTCTCTCTCTTTTGCCATTTTTAATTTGTAAAGACAAATAAGACCAACAATTTTATGAGAACAAAGACTCCTCTGAAATGCTTATTCCTCCGAGATATTAGTCTAATGTATTCCAGGTGGCTAAGTCATTTTCTTTCCACTATAAACTTCACAATAGGAGACAATAGGATTAAGAGAGAAGCACAAGCCATGAGAGAAAAAGCAAGCAGGGAAACAGACCTGGTGTGGGCATTTCCAGGTGAACCGTGTTAAAGAGGTGGTCCAATTAGTGCGAACTTTGTAGAAAATGTTAAATGACCCTCCAAGTGACAGATCATACATTTTGATTCAGTGTGGTAGGAAATATCTACTTTTAAATGAAATGATTTAGGGATCTATTTTCAACCTGAGACAAACCCATAATTCACAGGGGCTCATCATAAATTATTAGTGCTTAGAATCTTGTTTGCAGCTAATATAGGAAATTGGAGACATTCTTCAAGAACACTTCGCATTAAGTTTTAACTTCTTTTCTGAAAGCATAGAATACGAGTGACTGCACTATTGGCATGAATTTGGATGTCACCTCCAAACTTGTAGTTGATGATTTTAATGCAGAATACATGTTTTGATAAGTCCAACATTTAGCTTAAACCAGAGACAAACTCCTACGATAAAAATATTTCTATGTCAGCATTAACAGAATAAAAGACATCCTAACGACTTAAAGTAATTATTATAATACAGCCCACCTTTTGTCATACTTGAGCTTGACCTTATTTCAGCTGAGAGCCCATAGTTTTTGTTGATTTATAGATATTGCTAATATTGAAATAAGGAGTTTTATGTCTGGCTTTGACCAAATTACATCTTAATCAAGGAACCAGTCAAAAGGATATGAATGAATTATCACAAGCCAACACCACAGCTAGGAAAACACTTCAAAATGATTTTTCTAATGATGATGATTATTAATATCATTTTACAGGGTCACTTCAAGCCAGATTCCCTCATTTATTTTATTTTTTTAATTTCCCAGGGAACAAATCCATTTTTGACAACTTATTCTCCATTTCATGTACATGATACTGCAGATAGTTTAAAAATAATTTTTTTAAATGGGACATAAGAAATTAATGAATACTAACTGTCCTTTTCTAGAAAGCTACTGAAATGTTGTAGTGAGTTAAAGGTAATTTAAAACACAATGGCCTAAACTGAAGTAAAAAGGGTAAGGAGAAAAATGCAGATTAATTTCAAACCCATTCTTCCACATACAACAGCAGTTTACACTAAGAATAAGAAATTTAGAAGAGTTTGCAAACAATCAAGAAAATACCATATATCATCAAACTGAAAAATTGTGTTTATTATTATTTCTGCTAATGGTCTCAAATTTCTCCCCCAGTGTCACTGTCCCTTACCTCCTTCAATTACTCATTGTACCCGCACCATGACCACAACCTCCCACCACGGAGACAACCTCTGTCTTCTCTCACTGTCCTCCCACCACGGCCATCTGCTTGTATTCCCACCTCAAGTCAGACCCCAGATGGCTTCTGCTGCCTGTCAGTTGAAATCTCAACTACTCAAGGTGTCTATACCAAGACATTGTCCAGTCTTCCTAATTTAAAATTCTAACATTAATATCTATGTTAGTCTCATTATAAATAAAGCTGTGATTAGATTTGATTAAATTGCATATGAGTGCAAATAATATATTGAAATCATCCTACATAGTCCCTACAAAACAGTAGGCATCAATGAATTGTGACTGCTACTGATTTAGTGAATTATGTTGTCATTATTATTATTACTCCTGCTGCCTGGAGTGCTTCCTCGAGTTACAGCCTTCTTTAAAATTCCCCCAATTCCAGTGACCAACTCACTTCTCATTGTCCAAGCACAATTTTAAAATCTCTCTTATAAATCACATACACGTAGCAGTGGTTTTCTTTTTCTTTTATTGTCTGTCTTTACACCATGATGATGAATTTCTGGACAATAACAACCATGTGTCCACCTTGGCATTCCTCCCACCTTCTACAATAATGTTTTATATGTAGAAAGTACTCAACAGTGTTTTTTCTTTTTTCTTTTTTTTTTTTTGTATTGAATATAAGGCACTGGAAAACCAATATAAGTTATATAATTACAGGTTCATTCTACAAAGCATGACTATGGTGACCAAATAATGTATTGTCCCAAACAGGGACACTCTGAGAGTAAGAGAAGATATTATAATTACATGGGGACAACACTGGGATGTATGATCATCTAGACAGGAGAAAATTCCATGAAAACAAAGGTGAATGTTGCAAAGATTATCTTTTTTTATAATTTTATTTATTTATTATTTTATTATTATTAAGTCATAGCTGTGTACATTAATACTATCATGGGGTACAGTGGGTTGTTTCTATATACAATATGGAATACTTTGATCCGACTGGTTAACGTAGCCTCCATGGCATTTTCTTAGTTGTGTTCAGACATTTATATTCTACATTTACTAAGATTATCTTAATTGCACTGCCTCCTTACTTTTTGTCATGAGGAAAACAATCCTGTTAGAGAGAGGTTGGGTGTGATCAGGCTTCAAAAATATGATGAACACTACAAGAGGCACTTAGAGCAAGTCACAGCTCAAAAGCTCTTGGAATTGGGCTACAGCTCCCTTCTTAGGAGTGCCTGGGATGGAGAGGAAGAGCAGAATTTTCAACTTTGCCTGCCGTGTTGAGCAGGAGGGTAATGAAGGACCACCCCAGGGAACAGAAGTGGGCTTCCTCTGGAGAATAAAACCTTAGCCTTCTCTCTCTGCTCCTCATTCTAGAGCTTCTCAAGCTGTGGCCTTCATGGCTGGGTGCCCCTTTCTGTTTCTACCCTCCTCTCTTATCTTTTAACGTTTTGTGCCCAATTTTAAAAGGTTTTAGTTTATTCTCTGCACATGACAAGTGACCATGTCCTCAGCCCCAGTGGTCCTACACACAGAGTGTGAAGGAAGGGCGTTCTCCAAAGAGTGGTGTGATACTCTTTGGTGGACGTAGCTCCATGGTGGGTAGGGCTGGCGGTTCAATAAGTCAAAGGCTCTGTGAGGTCCACACTGGATTCAGAGAACTCGGATGAAGTAGGAAGCACACTTTCTGTGCAGCTCTTCCAGAGACAAGGCCTCCACTGAAGGGTGTAGTGCTTTCCTTTACCCTCGCTGGGTGAGCAGCTGGTCAGTCAGTGTCCAGCAAGAACCCAGAGTGACCCATCACACATGCTTCCAGGAAGACCCAGTAGTGTAGTTAACAGGAAATTCTGAGACCTAGGGCCTAGGACTGACTCTAAGCCGGCCTCCAATGAGCTATGTAACTTTGAAAAAGTGGTGTAATAACCCTGTGTCCTCAGTTATAGATGACAGCATTGAACACCTGGTGAGGACCGTATGAGGGCAGATGCAGAACAGCGTGTGAACTGTACGTCTCTTCTAATGTCCTGTCCCGGATTGCTAAGGTATGCTGCTGCTTTATTCCCTACACATTACACTCCGAAATCTTTGAAATGTAATTGTTTCTTTTAAGTACTCTTCAGAGTACAATTAAGCTGTTTCTTTCCATGGCTGCCATTTTTGGGCCACATTACCTCAAGACAAGTATTATTACTTAATGAAAAACAAGTCAATGGGTTCTGCTTTTCAAATTAAGAAAATAAGCTTGGGATGATACAGCTTTTGACAGCAGTAATGCTTGGGAGCCGCGCTGTCTAATTTGGAATGCAAGAACACTCAGCTACGTAGGATTTAATTAATTCTGGAAAACCAGTGCATCGTTTTGAAACACTATGGTATCTTAATGTATCTAATTTCATTAATAGTTTTAGGGAAAAAATAACAGACTTTTGATCCAGTTTTTCTCCTCTAGTCAAGTGCTCTGTGGCCTCCTGAAAGACAATTAACATCTCTAGATTTTAGTTTCACTTGCAAATCCCTTGAAGTAGATAATATCAAAAGTCCCTTCTCATTCTAAAATCCAGACAGTTTCACAGCCATCATAATTTTGAAACAAATTTTAAATTTTTTTTCTCTTTTTAAAACTAATCCATGCTTGCTTGGGATTAATTTACACAGCATGAAGCAAATGACAGCCAGGGATGGTGTTTATGAAATGAAGCTGTCAAAATGAAAGGGTGACTTTTTGGAAAAAGAGTATTAAAGTGCAACTGACTTTGAAATAACCTGCCGAGGCATGGCTCACAAATTCTACCCAATGCAACGTTCCTGAGACTGTGTGCTTAGTATGCAAATTAAAGTCATCATTAAAAGACCAGTGCCCATGTGGCGGCTCTATAATTAATGATTTCCTTGGCCAAAGGGGGAGGTCTCAGTTAATTAGCCCACCTGATCTTTTGCTCCATGGGCCTCCTGGGGTAGAACTGGGTGCAGAGGTGTTTCCCTGGGGAGTAGGGGGGATCCTCAGTTGTAGGCACCGCACTCTCAGGCTGACCTTGGTGATCTGAACTCGTCCACCGCCTCACTACATCCTTTTTAGCTGAAGGAAACTCATTCCTTGAAAAACAAGGTGAGAACAGTTTTAGTAAGAGAAACAGGGTTGTTAGATAACTATATTTGATCCCTGATGGAAATCAAAGTGAGATATTGTGGACATAAAAATACTTAGCAAGAGATAAGGCAAAACTAATGCAAATTCCATAATGGTTTTTGTTTAAAAGGACAAAGTCTTTGTACTTTCTTATCTACACCCCCACTCTCTGCTTTTGCCTTGTGGTCCCTATCTTTACAGGTGTGTACTACACAAAGCAGTGTACTACACAAAGCAGTGTACTACACAAGCAATCTGTGCACTACTTTGTGCAGTGTACTACACAAAGCAGTCTGTTGGTTTTCCCATGGATTCCTTTATAATGTTAGCAAACTGAGTACCTTTCTGAGACATGGTTTCTTTGAATGAAAAAATATTTATAGCTTTAAAAATTTCTCAACTTGGTAACTCCATAACTCCTTGTATTTTACTGAAAAAGGAAGCCAGAAAGAATATTCACAGAGTCTCGAGGTCAGGGCAGTTGTAAGAAAGATATTAGTAAGGTGAAGAAAATTTAAGAAGAGAAAAGAAGGTCGGTTGGAGGGAGTCTCAGTCAAATAGTCTGTATCAAGTCAGCAAGATGTGGAGGCTCGTGGTGTCTGAGCTGTTTGCATTTTCTCCTGGACACTGCTGTTTCTACCCTGGACACTGGATTATTCAAATAAGTCTTTTATGACAGTTTTAACTCATTCTCACATTACTCCAGTCATCTTTTCCACGTCTACTTTCAGATTTCCACACTCTCACGCAAAAATATTTAATCACTTGGACTGATGACAGCAAAAAATCTGCGGTCTTCAACCCCTCACCTGCCATGTTAAACCTCATGACATCTCTCCTCACACTCCCCTCTAAGCAAATATCTTCCCCTTAACCTTATAGAAAATAATAGAGATTTTAAAGCAGGACCTCTTTGATATTTCCCTTCTCATTAACTCTTTTCTCCCAGTATATAAGCATGGCTGTTTTCCTTCCTTAAAAACTGGTCGTGGATCCTCCTGTGGTTATTCCCATGCTCCTGAGAGTTGGGAATTTCTTTCTATTTATTTCTCCATCAGTTTCTGTCTGGGTTTGGGTTCCTTCCTAATCAGTCTCGGAAAAGAATTCAGGTGCAAGTAACTTACTTGGAAGATGATCCCAAGAAACACATTAGGCTTAGAAAAGGTCAGATAAGAAAGAGAAGGTTAATACAGGGTGTTCAATGAAACAATCACTCAGATGCTGATAATCCTCAAATATATACTTACAAGTCACATTCCAAGTTTTAAATCCATGTTTATAAATCTAGTAAATGCCCCTAACTGAATATCTATGGCAACTCAAACCCAATATCTACAAATATTGGTATCATAGATTCAAGGTCTGGCTTTCCTACTTCCTAGCATGGCTTTGAGCAAGTTACTTAAGTTCTCCAAGCCCCATGTTACTCTTCCATGAAAACAGGGGAAAGAGCAGTCTCATTGATTGAAGTCTGAGGACTGACTGAGGCTGTTTGTGCTAAGCACTAAGCAGTGTCTGGTATACAGCATAAATCCTGCAGCAAGTACAGCAAGTGATCAGAATCACTACCTGCCATTATGAATGCAATAAAGACTTTCTCCACCAGGTAATTTCCTATCAGGCACGCCCTATCTTCATTACTGGCATTGCCACCACCCACTTGCATGAAATTTTCAAATTATCCCAGAATGTCTCTCACTCTAAACATCAGGTGCTATATTCTGCCACTTCGCCCACATATTTCTTAAATTGTCATTTTTCTTCATCCTCCTTTCTTGCCTTAATGCCAGCCTCTATCACTTCTTGCTTAGATTAGAATTCTGTAGGGTATTCTTTTTTTATTATTGTTGAGGATTCATTGAGGGTACAAGAAACCAGGTTGCACTGATTGCATTTGTTCGGTAATTTCCTTTTATACTTGTGTCTTGCCCCAAAAGGTGTGTCACACACTGAGACCCCCAGCCCCTCCCCCTTCTCGCTCTCTGCTCTTCCTTCTCCCTCCCCCTTCCTCCTTCCCACTCTCTGCTCTCCCCTTCCCCCACCCCCCACCATGTACTAACTAGATCATTAATTGTCCTCATATGAGTATTGAGTACATAGGATTCATGCTCCTCCATTCTTGTGATGCTTTACTAAGAGTAATGTGTTCTACTTCTATCCATGTTATTATAAAGGCTATAAAGTCTCCATCTTTTTTTAATGACTGAACAGTATCCCATGGTATACATATACCACAGCTTGTCAATCCATTCCTGGGTTGGTGGGCATTTAGGCTGTTTCCACATTTTGGCAATTATAAATTGAGCTGCAGTAAACAGTCTAGTACAAGTGTCCTTATGATAAAGGTTTGTTTTTTTTTCCTTCTGGATATTTGCCTAGTAATGGGATTGTAAGATCAAATGGGAGGTCTAGGATTTTGTTGAGAATTTTTGTATCTATATTCATGAGTGAAATTGGTCTGAAGTTCTCCTTTTTAGTTGGGTCTTTTCCTGGTTTTGGTATCAGGGTGATGTTTGCTTCATAGAATGTGCTGGGGAAGATTCCTTCCTCCTCAATTTTCGGGAATAATTTCTGCAGTATGGGAATATGCTCTTCTTTGAGAGTTTCATAGAATTCTGGTGTGAAGCCATCCGGACCAGGGCATTTTTTTTCTTGGGAGATTTTTTATTGTTTCCTTGATCTCAGTGCATGAAATTGGTCTGTTTAGGAGCTCTATTTCTTCCTGGTTACGTCTAGGGAGAGGATGTGATTCCAAATATTGATCCATTTCCTTCACACTGTCCAATTTCTGGGCATAGAGTTTCTGGTAGTATTTAGAGATGATCTCTTGTATCTCTGTGGCATCTGTTATTATTTCCCCTTTATCATTTTTGATTGAGGTTACTAGCGATTTCAAATTTTCTATTTCTAGTTAGTTGGCCAAAGGTTTATCTATTTTATTTATTTTTCAAAAAACCAACTCCTTGTTTCATTAATTTTCTGAATGATTCTTTTGTTTTTAATTTCATTAATCTCTGATTTAATTTTAGATATTTCTTTTCTTCTGCTGGGTTGAGGCTTAGGTTGTTCTTCTTTTTCCAGTTCCATAAGATGGCTTGTAAGTTTGTTGATGCACTCTCTTTCTGTTTTTTGGATGCAGGCATCTAAAGCGATAAATTTTCCTCCCATGACTCCTTTTGCTGTATCCAACAGGTTTTGGTACCTTATGTCTTCATTGTTGTTATGCTCAAGGAAGTTAATGAAATTCTCTTTTATTTTTTCCTGCACCCAACTGTTATTCATCATAAGGTTGTTTAATTTCCATGCCTTCATGTGGGGCTGAATGTTTTTGAGTTGAGTTCCACCTTTAGTGTCTTGTGGTCTGAGAAGATGCAAGGTAAAATTTCAATTCTTTTGATTCTGTTGAGGTTTGTTTTATGTCCTAGGATATGATCAATTTTGGAGAATGTTCCATGGGGCGATGAGAAGAATGTGTATTCTTTAGCTTTGGGATGGAGTGTTCTATATGTGTCTGTCAAGCACAGTTGTTCTAGGGTCTCATTTAGGTCCCTTATATCTTTGTTTAGAGGATCTGTCCAGCTCTGTAAGAGGAGTGTTAAAGTCCTCTGTTATTATGGTGTTATAGGATATCATATTGCTCAGACTAAGTAAGGTCTGTTTCAAGAATCTGGGAGCATTTAAGTTGGGTGCATAAATATTTAGAATTGAAATGTCTTCTTGTTGTATTTTTCCCTTGACCAATATGAAGGGACCATCTTTGTCTTTTTTTACTTTAGTTGCTTTAAGTCCACATGTATCTGAAAATAAGATTTCTTCTGAATTCCATTTCCCTGAAAAATTGTCTTCCAACCCTTAACTCTGAGTTTTAATTTGTCTTTTGAGACTAGGTGTGTTTCCTGCAGACAGCAGATAGATGACTTGTGTTGTTTAAATCCAGTCAGTCTATGCCTCTTCAGTGGGGGAATTCAAGCTTTTAACAGTTTTTGAGAGAATTGATAAGTGTGATAACATTCTGTTCATCTTATTTTGTGAAAGTTCATTGCTTAGCTTTATTTTTGCATCTTTGTGGAAGCTAGGTTCTGTCCTTTGATTTCTGGGTGCTTACTTTGCTGGTGGTCCATTGTGATGGTCAGTCTGTAGAACAGGTTGAAGTATTTCCTGTAGAGCTGGTCTTATTGCAGCAAATTTCCTCAATGTTTGCATATCAGTAAAAGATTTGATTTCTCCATCAATTTTAAAGCTTAGCTTAGTGGGATATAGAATTCTGTTCTGTTTAAGTAGACTAAAGGTAGATGACCATTGTCTTCTGTCTTGAAAAGTTTCATTAGAGAATTCTGCATCACCCAGATGGATTTGCCTCCATAGGTCAATTGGCACTTACTCCTGGCAGCTTGCAAAATCTTTTCTTTTGTTTTGACTTTGGACAGGTTCAATACATAGTGTCTTGGAGAAGCTCTATTTGAATTAAGGCAACCTGAGTTCTGATATCCCTCTGAAAGGAGTGTGTCAGAATCTTTGGTGATATTTGGGAAATTTTCATTTATAATATTCTCTAGTATATATTCCATTCCTCTGGGGCATTCTTCTTCCCCTTCTGGGATACCTATAACTCATACTTTTGAATGCTTCATAAAGTCCCATAATTCTGTCAGTAAACATTCTTCTTTCTCTCTCTTCTTTTCTGCCTCTTTAACTACCTGAGTTATCTCAAGAGCTTTGTCCTCTACCTCTGAGATTCTTTTTTCAGCATGATCTAATCTGTTGTTGATATTAAGTTCCCTAATTGACTGCTTCAATTCCTTCAGCTCTGTTATATCTTCTCTATATTCTTCACATCGTTCATCTCTTATTTGATCCTGTTTTTGAATTTCCTTTTGGTTATTTTCCACATTGTCAGCAATTTCCTTCATTGTTTTCATCATCTGTATTTTAAATTTCCCTTCTGTCATTTCTATCATTACTTTATAGGTGGAATCCTGTGCAGTAACTACCTCATGGTCCCTTGGGAGGGAGGGCGTTCTTCTGGACTGGGTGGTATGTTGCCACCATTTTTCCACTGATTCTTCCTCATGAGTATTTTCTTTTATCTGTTTCCTTGCCCTAATTTTCCTTTCACTTCCTCTTGCTCTTTAAGTTACCGTGCCTCTGGCCTAAGGTTTCAATCAATTCTTTTAGTACAGGACTAAAAGGATGAGAAAAATGAAGAGCAAGGAGGGAGAAAAAGATTTTTTTAAAAAGAAAAAGAGAAAGGACAGGGGTTGAGTAAAAGGGAATATTGACAACAAGAAGAGAGGCACAGAAAGAGGGAGACAGGAATAATAAAAGTACAATAGGGTACTTTGACCCACACTTTAAAAAAACCCAACTTCTGGGGGTGCTGGAATGGGTGGTTCCTTTGAGGTCAGCAGCTCTTTGCTAGTCTGAGCAGACCCCACCTCCACCAAATAGAGAGGAAAGACAAAAATACTATAAATCCAACCAAAACAAATAGAAAACCTTATAGGATAAACTTGGGGGAAAACCAAATAACAGGGGCAGAAACACTAGCAAAAATAAAGTTCTTATTATTAAAGAAGACAACAGTGGAAAATTATATTTCAGTAGAAAAATAAAGAAAGAAAAATCTAGGGGGGAAAAGTTGAAATTAAAAAACAAACCAACAACAACAAAAACAAATCCAAAAACAAAGCAGTCTATATATCTTGCTGAATATTGTGTGGGCAATAGGTGATCTTCTGGGGTATGAGAAGCTAATCACAACGCTGATACAGCTGTATGAGATGGAAATTGGAAGCCTCTGCTGACTACTTTGCCCTCAAGCACTGCAGCATTGAGAACCTGAATCTTTCCTAAGGGCACTTAAAAGACACTTTAAATCATTACCCTTGGCTAAGCAGAAGCTTTCCCAGGAAAGCTCTTGTTTCTGGGTTGTCTCCTGAAGTGGCTGCCTGCTTATCCAGTGTGCCAAAACTGGGCTCACTCTATGCCCCAAAGGCCAAGGTTGCAAGGCAGCCCTCCCACTGGCAAACACTGAAAGTTCCACTCTTCCCTGGTGTCTCAGTCCCAACCTTTGGTCTTGCTCACAGTCACTAGATCACTGGCCTAAGGTCTCCAAGGCAGAGTCTCACTCTGCAACCCTGAGGGTAGAGCCTGCAGGGGCAGTTTTCCCACAATGGCTGCTCACACGTCCCAAAGCCTAACAATGTTAGCTTCGTTCAAGCCCAGCAGCTCAGTCTCATGCCCTGGACAATGCTTAAAGTCACCCACACTCTTGTCTAAGTTCTCCCAAGGTAACTCAACTGAGTGCCCAAGTCTAAAAAACCCCACAGGGAAGGCCTTCCCTGTCTGTAATCTCACTGTTTTATTTTATTTTATTTTATTTTTGAGACAGAGCCTCATGCTATCCTCCTGGGTAGAGTGCCATGGCATCACAGCTCACAGCAACCTCTAACTCCTGGGCTCAAGGGAGTCTCCTGCCTCAGCCTTCCAAGTAGCTGGGACTACAGGCGCCCGCCACAATGCCCGGCTATTTTTTTAGTTGCAGCCATCATTGTTGTTTGGTGGGCCCAGGCTGGGGATACGAACCTGCCACCTTAGGTGTATGTGGCTGGCGCCTTAGCCGCTTGAGCCACAGGCACCGAGCCAATCTCGCTGTTGTTGTAGCTGCGGCAGCCCGTTCACAACCACTTGCCACTTCTCCACTGCTTTTGTCCTCCTCCTGGGGTCCAGAAGTCTCTTGCTGTCTCCCTGCATCCCCAAAGGGATGTTTCTTGGCAGAGCCCACAAGCCAGAGATGCCTGGAGTCTTCTTTCCCCAATCTCACTGCTCCTGGTTGCAAAGAAGCTGTTACTTGGCCATAATCTTGTACCACACCCTTGTAGGGTATTCTGTCTATACTGCCAACTATGGTGTCTGACACCAAATAATCACTTAATAAATGTTTGAATGAGGAAGGGATGTCTATAATCACCTCTATCATGGCAAATGATACCACAATCCACTTGGATATCTATGAGTCTTCCTTGATTCCATTTTTTCCTCCACAGCACACACTGAGTCCATGAATAACTGTGTTACCTTTACCTCCAAAATACTCGCACACTCAAGAGTGTAAGCATTTCTCAGCACCTCCCCTGCTACAGCTCTAGCTCAAGACTGGACTCTTATCTTTCCCCAGACTTTCCTCCCCTTCCCTTTCTATATATCTGTTACACAGTAACTGGGGTGATTAAAGCAGAAACTATGTCTTACCACACCTCTGTTTAATAACTTCACTGGCTTCTCCATAGTTTCTTTAATATCCTCTATAAGGACTCTAAAGTCTCCCATTGACTTCTCCCACATTATCTCTTTCCTTGCTTATCTTTCCACTTACTTTTGCCACAATGGCCTTTGTGTTGTACCTGGAACTGATAAACATGCCCCTTTGCAATTGCCGACTTCCTGCCTGGAATGCTCTCCCCCTGGGTCTTCACACAGATGCACCCATCTTGCCATTCAAGTATCAACTCCCCACTTATGTCATCATCTGATACACATATTTTCATCTTATTGTTTATGTCCCTGACCTCACTTTAGAATATGAGCTAGTAGAGGAAAAATTTATGTTTCACTTATCACTGTCTCTGATAGCCCAGAACACTGCTTAGCATATAGTCAGAACTCAATAAATATCTGTCAATAAACATCTATTGAATATTAACTCTGTTCAAAACTAGGCTCTTGGGGCATTAGAAGAAGTAAAAATATATTAATAAGAATATCAACAACCATAACAATGAGACCCTAAGTGATGTAGATAAAGATGAGATATAAAATAGCTAATGTGTTGAGATGATAAGATTAGAAAAAACTCTTAATTATCATTAAAGTGAGGGAGGGGAAAAAGTCCTAAAATGCCTTATCATAGAGCAATAAGTGAACAGTGCTATGTGCATGCTATGGTAAAATGTCCTGCAGAAGTTCTCAGAAGGAAAAAGTCTTGCATGCCATCATGAAACAGGAAATTTTAGAATTATACAATACACTATTAACATCTTCATGAAACAGAGCATTTAAAGTTCTGACTTTTTGATGGGCTGAGCTAAAATAAGATGGGGGTGTCAATTAGTAGATAGGTGGGGAAGATTCTTCTGGTTTGGGCTTCAGGCTGCCCATCACATTGGCCACTTGCCACAGGCTTCCAATTCCACTTCATCCGGAAACTCTGAGCAAGTTTCTGAGGTTCTCTTGATTTCCCTTGAGAGTACCCGTACCAAAAACAGCTCTGACGGTAAACTTGGGCTGAGAAACAAATCGGTCTGAGAACATTCCCATGTTCCCATTACCAGAAAATGCTGTTGCTTTTAATTATAGCACACATTTCCAGAGTGTTATTTCAAGACAAAAAGGAAAAAAACCTCTCTGAGTATTTAACAAAAAAGGAAAGAGGCAAGAGAATGAGCTCACTGAATTTCGGTGCTGGCCTGACCTGGGAGGCTTCAACAGTCCACAGATTCTTGAGTTCTACCTTGGGTCAATGATGATAAAGTAAGATATACAAAATTACTCTCCAGTAAAAAAGCTCATGTTTATATGGCCTAGTCAAACTTAAAAAAAAAAATGAAAAACAATAATCCTGTCAACAGTAAAGTAAGGTCAAAGAAATCATCTCATTCTCATTTCCCTGAATCCAACAGTGACAAATTAGAGAACTTAGAAAAATTAGGACTGGTGATTTTGTATTTCTTCCTCCTAAATATTGGCAAAAAGAAATGTTCTATTTCCTCAGACTTCAGCATTGATGTTAAAAAGTCTGAAGCTCTGGCTGGCTTTCCACTGTTTTGCTAGCTAATGATATCAGATGTTTCCTCTTCTTTGCGGACACCCCAGGTAAACTATTTCCCAGCGTCCTTCGTAGGTGGACGTGTTCATGTGACTGAACTTTGGCCAACAGAATGAGAGCAGAGGTGATCTATGTTCTTTTAGGAGTGGTTCATAAAGCTTCTCTTACGTAATTTTCATCGCCCCGTCCCTTCTGGTTTGTTACAGATGAGCACAGTGACCTTGAAAGCAACATGTTGACATTGTCAGAGCCACAGGATAGAAGAAACTGGTCTTTGAATCATTGCTGGAAACCCACTTGTCAATCAGGATTTTCCCTAAACGAGAAGGAAACCTCTCTCTTGGTAAGCCTCTAAGACATAGGGATTTATCTCCTATATTAACTAGCATTACCTGAACAGAAGCAGCTGGTTAGACTTACTGCCTAGAAGGTAAAGGTCCTACTTCTTCTATAATAATCTTTTCATAAAAAGTGATGAGAATTTTAAAAAGTATCTTTAATCTCACAATCTTACATTTCTCATTCTTTAGGTAACTTTCCACCAATAATTTCCAAATGGGAAATTTCTGTTTCTACCCGTATTAAATATTATATAATTTCCCAGAAAGCTAAGAGCTTCCTGACTAAACTTTTGCTAAGTCCTTGAATTTGTGCACTAATGAGTTTTCAGGTCAGCTAGTTAACAATGAAAGTCAAATGCTTACATAATTCAGAACTGTGGGTATATATTATAAAGGAAATAAAGATAAAGTAAAAAGGTGTATAATCATTGTCCCTAAATAGCATACAGAAATAAACACCTCTCGAAAAATGGTTCTGAAATCAGGTGACAGATCATCATTTCTAAGCAGTTTATAAAAAGACATTTAAACAACAACAAAAAAAATGATACATGACCAGTCTTCCAAATAGTGAAAATACATATTGATAAACTTTCATCATCACATGGATTGATGTCTTTAGATATCCACTAATTAAAGGAAAATAATATATCAAAAAAAGTTCTATTCAAAGATGCAATCATGAGTTATGGTAAAATTCTCAATATAAGAAGTTTTTATTCTTCAATGCTATAATGTTATTTGTTAAACTAGGACCACATTTGTTCCTGATTCCAAAACAAGATTCTCTTCCTAAGGAGTTAATCAATCATACTTCTAAAATTGTACTGTGCAGATGAGAAAACAAACTGTTCTCTGGTTTACAAATTGAAGGTTAAGGAAATAAATTTCAAGGTGTTGACTCATGCATGCAGTTATATCACTCTATCATAAATATGTGAATATTTATGAACCCCCGGAGGTTTACAAGTAACATGGATGGGGATTCTTGGTAAAGAAAGGCAGAGAAGGTCTTTTTAGCAAAAGCTTGAAGAAGGACTAAACTCTCAAATGCATTAAACAACTTCCTTTGAAACAGATTATAAAACTTAGTTCAAAGTATTTTTATAACTGCCCTGGTTTAGACACCAACAGATTCATTGTTATCCGTGCTTTCTTTCTGGATTAATTCAGTTACACATATGCCAACCCAGCATTTCTTCTTGAGTATTCCTAACCTTTACAAAATGGAGCCAGACTTTAGACAACACTGGTAAGAAATTACTAGTTGGCATGAGTTCCCAGCTGGCTATCATGGTAAATCCATTTTGCTTCAAATCCCTTCACCTATTCCTGTCCAAGCAATGCTTTCCTTCCTTTGCTTAATTTTCATCATTCTCTCCTAGTCTGACTCCCCACAATACCCTCTCGCACTAAAAGTCTAAGATTTTATGAAGCATCCAGTCCAGTTCTGCCCTCTTGCCTGTCCTCATGCTGTTTTCTCAGACAAAGCTTACCTGGTGGAAGGAACACTGGACTGCAGTCAGATGGCTTCAACACTTTGTTGTTTATAAGTAGATAACCTCAATTATCTTGGCTTTGAATTTTTTATGATCTATAAAAGGGACATAAATATACCTGTGTTAGAAGGTTAGATATACAGATAAATGTTTATAAAATCACCTAGTAGAATTTCTGGCACATAGTAGGTACTCAATACATATTAGTGTTTTAGTTTTTGCTACATATAAATCACCCCCAAATTTAATAACTAGAAAAAGAATGATCGTTTATTGTTTCCCCTGGTTTCTGTGGATTAAGAAGTTAAGAAGTGCTCAGATGGGTCACCCCTGCTTCAAGTCTCTCATTCAGTTACAGTCAGATGTCAACTGGGGCTGCAGTCACCTAAAGGAAATAGAGGTTCCACTTCCAAGATAGTTCACTTGCATGGCTAGTAGGGTGATTAGTCCCAGCTATTGGCTGGCAGCCTCAGTTTCTCTTTATGAGGACTTTTCCAGAAAGCTGCTTGAGTATATTTGTGGTATGGTATATGTTTTTCTCTGATATGTATAAGTAACTCAAGAAACCAAAGTAAAAACTAGCCGCATACCACCATTCCAACCACATTCTACTGGTCACAGAGGGACAGCCGTGATTTAATGTGGGTCTACACAAGAGTATGACTACCAAGAGACTCATTGGAGGCCATTGATTTCCTTAGGGGACTGCTTGCCAATTTCACCTTGATATATTCTCTTTCAGACAAGTTCAGCCCAATCCAGGTCACATAGTCTAGAGTGCAGGGGCATGATCATAGCTCACAGTAACTTCGAATTCCTAGGTTTAAACCATCCTCCTAGGTCAGCCTCCCAAGTAGCTATGTAGTAGTACAGGCACATAACCACCATACCCAGTGAATTTTTAATGTTTCTTAGACACAGGGTCTAGCTATGCTGCCCAGACAAGTCTTGAACTCCTGACCTCAGTGATCCTCCCATCTCAGTTTTCCAAGTCACTGGGATTCCTTTATCTTTCTTGTTCCTTCTCTCTCACTTTCTCTCCCTTCCTCCCTCCCTTTACAGCCACATGTAAATTTTGCACACACTATTTTTCAAATTAGAATCATTTCTTTTTAAAAAGTACAATTCTTTATTTTAAAGTAGTTGTGTATTTACACAAGGTTTGTGGAGAGAGTCTCCATATTCCCCATTTCTAGATTCCCTATTTTTTTAAGGTAGAGCCTTGAAAGGGCTATGATAAGTCAAGATGGAACAGTGCAAGCAGAAGCTCCAAGACCAGGAACTAATCTATTTCAGTATCTTGTAGGTAATGGAACCCTGCAATTAAAAAGAGATGCAGAATAACGTAAACTGGAGAACTAAATGAATGGGATGACGTTGCTGTTCCACATATTATGGCTGTAAGAAACAATTGCTTTAAGAAAGTGAAGTAATAAAACCAGAGAAGAATAGACAGCCAATCTGGCAACTTCATGGTTCAGAAGAGCCAAGGGTGAGCAGCTTATTTCCTAATACAATTAAGGTAGAGAGTTGAATTAAATGATCTTTATAGTCTCTTTTAGGCCTCTACCAAATGATTAAATAGAAAAGCAGTGATTGCAAATCTTAGGTAAAGAAACAATTTGATTGAATGGTGACTTAGGTTCTGTGAACCAACACTTCGTTTCACAGAAATAATTATCAAGTAGAAGGAGACTCTCTTTATAGGAGTAGAAAAGCAGTTTTGTCCCACCAAAAGCTACAAAACAAGACGTTTGTAAAGTGATTTGGAATATATACAGTCAGATTTAATTTCATTCCATGAGGAGAGCAGGGAAGTTATTAGGCCCATTTATAAATGAGCATAATGAGTCTGGGGAAAACTCTGAGGCGTGTTACAAGTCCTGGCCCAAAGGATCAGGGCAGGGGCTTGTTGGTATCGCAGGGAAGGTCTGTCCCTGCTGTGGAACCCATGTGTGTGGCTCTACAGTGACCAACATGAGTGGGGAGGCAGTAGACCTGCCTCATTCCTCACCAACTGAAGAGGGAAGCTGCTGTTTCAAGTAACTTCCTTCCTCCAGACCCCCACTACACTCACTCATGCTTAATACACTTCTGTGCTTTGAAATTGTTGAAAAATGGGAAAAGTTCTACAGCAAACCCAAAAAGGCGCTTAAAAGATTTTCCTGCCCCCAGGCCTGTAGTCCTCGAATCTATCATTCTTGGTGACCACAGGTTACTGCTCCCATCTGTCTGAGCATGTCCAACCCCAACTCTAGCTAACCCCAGAATGCACACTGAACATGCTAGCTTCATCCCTGCATACAATCCTTTGATTGGTCCCTGCAGGATTAAGTTAACCTCTTCAGCCAGAAATGCATATCTTTTAAATATCAGGTCCTAATGTCTGTGGCCTTGTTCCTCACTGTTTTTCATCACGAGTCCTACATTCTGCCATGTGGGGGAGTGAGAGAGTCTGGTGGTCAGATATACACGCAAAAAATTTTCCAAGCCTGTAATTATTATTATTATAGTCACAGCAACAGCTACGGCCATATTTTTTGAGTGTCTACTCTATGACAAGCACTGAATTTGGTTTTTTACATGTTATGATTCAGTTAAAACTGATAATAAGCCTTCTACAGAGTCATCATCCTCAGTTTCATTTCAGATTACAGATTTAGAGATTAGTTTCTGCTCTCAAGAATCCACAGTTAATATGAGAAAGGATTCAAGCTCAGATCTGCCTCAAAAGCCTATTCTCTTTCTCCTATGTAATATGGGGACTCAAAGAGCTATGTCTCTAGAAGCATCTGGCACTGGGTTTAAATCTTAGCCCTGCCATTTATAGGCAGAATAACCTTATGAAGATTGATTAATTTCTCCAAATCCCGGTTTTCTCATTTATAAAAACTAGGATATAATAAAGCACCTGCCTTATAAAACTTTCATGAGAAGCAAAGAAGAAAGCAGGTGTGAAGTGTTTAGCTGCTCATACTATCACTTCTCACCACTTGGCAAACTCCTATTTTTTAGGAACCAGTTCAAATATCATCTCCTAAATTGATACTTTATGCAATTCTGTCAGATGGAATTGTTTTCTCCCAAGTTCCCATATGACTTTAGTCTTATAATTATTTGCGTATTTGTTCTGCATTGGACAAGAGATTCTAGAAGGTGTAAGTTATGCTATCTCAGCTTGGGTTTTTCCCTAAAGCAAACTCCAGACAAGGATTTGAGCCAAGTAATCTTTTGAGAGGTGCAAGGAACCATGGGTAGAGGAGCAATCAGAGAAAGAAGGCGACTAGTAAGAGATTTGCTATTAAGTCAACTATCGTCGTGGTAACTGATAATTGCTATGTCACAATCAAAATTGTGAAAACTTAGTATTCAGAATTATCCTGGCCAAGAAGGTAGGATCTGGGTATTTATAGTAATATGCTAATTAGTCACTGTTTATGGGTTACCACTGTACCTACCTAGGCCCTGCTAGCTGGTGCTGCATGTAGGAATAGTGGGTTTTGGAAGCCTGAGGGCAGCTTAGAAAGATTCTGGCATTGCCTTTGAAAGCCAGGCTGCCATATGGGGGAGGAATCTGAGAGAACTGAGGTGAAGCTCCGGCAGTGTCTGCTGTGTGTATCTTATACCTCTGTGTCATTGTTTATGCATTTGTTTGGCTGCCCTGGGTTTTATCAATCTCCTTTCACTTGGACTTTCCTTGTGTAATGGCTGGTACACAATATACAACCAATAAATGATTAAAGAAAAAGGGGAAGGAGAGAGAAGAGAAGGAAAGAGAGAACAAAGGGAGGGAAGGAAAAGAGGGAGGAAGGAAAGGGAAATAAATTCATAGATAGTAAGGAAAGAGGAAGGGAAAGATGGAAAGGAGGGAAGGCAAGAAATAGCAGGGGTTGGAGGGGAGGGAGGGCCTGGGCTGTGACTTGGAATGGACAAGTCTCCCTTCTCTTCACCTCTTACGGCAGCAACAAATAAAATGTGTATAAATGCTAAAGAAAAAAATAATTCACAGAATGGAACATGTAAGGTTGTCTAAATGTCAATTCAATAGCAGAACGAATTACAGAATCAGAATTATAGTCTGTTACTTTTACCTGAACAGAAGCCAGAAAGGCTGAGGGTAAGAAGTCTTGACCCTCAGCATACATAATTTGAGGAAAGAGCCTAAGAAGTACAAGTGAGAAGTTTTTTCTTACTGTACTTGGTAATGAGTTTTATAATAGAAACACAATTGCAAGTTACATAACCAAGTAGGTCACAGCTATTGATCTGCCCAGTGACAAGACTTCCTGAGCAAATTGCATTATTTCAAAAGGCTAGTTCCAAAGCTAATGGTGGCAAAAAGTGTTACTTAGGCTCTCTTCCCACATTGGGATTAGGCTCCTTATTTCTGCACATCAAGAATTTTAGGCTCAGGCAACTTTGAGAAGCAACGTGGTATTTGGACACAGCTTTAGGAATCAGGTCAAATAGTATCTTTGACTATCTACAGGGCCTTAGAATCACCAGGGGAACTTGTGGGGTCTCAGTTCTATCACTTGTAGTTTTAAATGATTGGAGTAAGTGAGAGGTGTCAATTCTGGTGTCAGTGCCTATGGAATGAAATGAAAGATAAGGATGTCGACAGGTAACAACCTGGAGAGGACACACCCCAGCCAAAGGGGCAGCCATTGCTCAGATCCTACCAGTGGTTGCCACGCTGACTTTGGGTTGTCAGAGCTCCCAGTATGTCCTGAAAACCCAAATATGATATCATGTGAAACCTTCCGATTTGTATGTGCTGATATAATTTTTATGAAAAACACACTGTAGACTAAAGAAGACCTGTCAGCTGTGAGCAAAAGGCAGCTCTCAGGTTGCCGCTCATCTCCTGATTGTACGAATCTTAATTGTCCTTCCGTTATCCACCCTCTCTAAAACAGCATATGGACACCTCAGCATTCTTCTGAGGCTGGGATGCCTGTGCGTAGTGCTATTCCTCTCCTTACCCTCCCTTTCTCCTCCAAGGGACTTACATACCTTGGCCAGCCCTCAAGAACCTTTCTCTGAGAGGAGATTGTGCGGCAGTTTTGGCACCAACTTTCCTGATGACCCAGCTGTATATCTCTGAAAACCTAATCATCCCCACTTTGGAGACATTTCTATCACTTATCCTGATGTAGATTACCTGGAAATTGAGCAGGTTCCTATATTCCTGGGCAATCTGGAGCCTTCTGAAAGTCTCCCCTAACATCTCTGCATCCTCCTTGACCTTTAATTAGGATGGAAATATTGACATCCTTGAGGTCCAAGTTGCACCTTCAACTCTAGAAGGTGCCACTTGAAGTTTGTTAATTATTTCAGGTGAGTGACAGAAAGCTCAATCTAGACATTGGGAAAGAATCCAGGAAGAAAGAGTGACAGAAAATGCAAAAATAATAGATAGCAGAAGGTGTCAGATAGGGTAGAGGGGCACAGGAAAGGAGGCCTTGGAAAGGAATCTCTTCCTCTGAGATAGATGGGACAGATGAGAGCTCATGAAGTCAGTGCAGAAGAAAGCACAGATGGCAGTTACCCTCAACCTTTCCTGTAAATTAAAAGGCAAGATTTTGTTCAGGAAGTGCATACTAGTAGGGTAATTTTTGAGGAGGGAGGAAAAGATTGAATAAGAAAATGCCATAGGTAGATGAATATAGACGACTAAAACAAATGTCAAGTTGGTATATTTAAGATTTTGAAGATTTGAGGTGGCAAGAACAAAAGGAACTGGCTTATTACACTTTTCTAGGAAGGTAATTAGTAACGTCAGGAAAATTGAAGAATGAAAATCTCCCTTGGATGGAAGAAGGAATGCTTTTGCTTCTTAGATCCTGGATGCAGAGCTATTTTAAGTGATGCCGAGTTGTAGGATGTGGTCATGCCTGTGAGTGGCTCAGACAGAGCAGAGATGAAGGCCATGTGTATTGAGAAGGCCAAGGAACAGTGAAGACCAAAGTAGAATATGCCAAAATTACTAAGGAACATCACTGTAAAGGAAGCCATGAAGCTTGTGCTAAAGTATCTGGAAAAGGCAGGAGATTGTTCTGGAGGTTAGCAGTGTGGAGAGACAGTGCAGGGAGCAAGTTGCTTATTATCCTGGTTTTGAGAACTTTGACACAGCGTAAGGAGTGTCTCCAGAGGAGAGCATTGTCAGGGACAAGGGATTGTGAGCAAGAAATCACCACATCATTTGGTGAGAAGATAAAAGGAAGTGACCTAAGAACGTTGGGAAGGGGTTTCAATGGAAAGGGAGAGCAGAGGATCATGAAGGTGATGGTGTGGGGCCACAAGGACTAAGCTAAAGCAAATGAGAAGAAAAAGCTGTAGCAAAAAATAGTTTTAAATCAGACAGGTCTGTTCTGAATTTCTGGCTCTGCTACATACTAGCTATAGAGGTTGATCCAAGTTTAGAAACTTTCCTTTAAGGAAAATAATATAAAATATTAAGCTTAAAAACCAAATTTGAATTTTTAGTTAGAAAGAAAAGTATATCAAAACAATATTTTTTTAATTTCAAATGCCCCAAACACTCAGCATTCAGAAGAGTAGCAATATTTTTATCAACTAATTTTGTTGTATGTACTGCATTACTTGCCAGAAAAGTGTCTTTGGCATCAGGCATGGTGGGCTCACACCTGTAATCCCAGCATTTTGGGAGTTCAAGGTGGGAGGATCACTTAAAGCCAAGAGTTTTGGACCAGCCTGGGCAACATTGTGAGACAAAAATTTAAAAATTGTCCAGGTGGCACATATCTGTACTTCTAGCTACTAAAGAGGCTGAGGCAGGAGGGTCACAGCAGGAGGCTGAGGCAGGAGGGAGCCTAGGAGTTGGAGCCTGCAGTGAACTATGACAACACAACTGCAGTCCAGCCTGGATGACAGAGTGAGAACTCCTCCTGGAAGGATGGAAGGAAGGAAGGGAGGCAGGAAGGAAGAAAAGAAGGGGAAGTGGAAGGGGAAGGCAAGGCAAGGCAAGATAAAGCAGTCTTTGGGCTCTATAAGTCATTAATGGTAATGCCATATCCAGTTTTAGAATGGGGCACGGTGGCTCATGCCTGTAATCCTAGCATTCTGGAAGGCCAAGGTAGGTATATCACTGGAGCTCATGAGTTTGGCATATCTGTAGTTCTAGCTACTAAGGAGGCTGAGACAAGAGGGTCACTTGAGCCCAG
>NW_003852473.1:644861-647797 GCF_000181295.1 Otolemur garnettii
TTCCTCTAGTTCCTCACCTGCTAGTCCTGGCTGCTGTAGGTCAGATTCATTCTGCAATATAACTTCTGGTCTTATGTCCTGTGCTTGGTGAGGTGGCACAGTGAATTCCTACCCTGGAGTGGCTCGTGATAACTCATCCCAACATAAATGTGTCACTAAACCCAAAGTAAATCCCATCTCAACTTGCCCCAGCCATATCCCTGAAAGGTCTGTAGCCATTCCGATGCCATGAGCAAGGGTGTGAGGACGTTGGAATGGAAAGAGAAAGCTGCCTCACATGATTTCTGTTAAGACATCTTACCTTTGCAAATTTAGTACAAAAACATAGCAAAGAAAACAGAATCCAAGGGGTCTTAGAAACCGCCCACACCAAGTGAAGCTGTATTAACTTCACAGTGAATCCACTGCTAACTGGTTGTGTTATCATGCTGGATGTGTAACCTCTCTAAGTTCCATTTCTCTGTCTGACAGGATGACAGGCAGGTAAACTCCAGGGATGTATGTGTAGTTCACAATTCCTAGGGATAGTAAATGATCAGCAAGTGGCAAGTGAAAAATATGCAATTATTAGATTTTGCAAACAAGTAACATCTTGTTTTGTGTACTTGATTGTAGTAGGTATTGTCCAAACTCTCAAAGGCTATGAAAGTTTTTTTGTTTGGTGGCTGTTTTTCATTTAAAGAGATTTAAGGTGGGCTACTTGAGTACTTTTTATTATCCCTGTAGTACTGGGAAGAACTTGGAGTATTAGAAGGAAGAGCTGGAATCTCCAGGAGGGGAGAGCAGCTTTAGAGCAGGACAGGGAGAGTAAAATGGCTCCGTCCACAAGGAAATCCTACCTCTGAGAGGATGCCCTTCCTTTACCCTGCTGGCCCTAACAGGGTGCGGGCTCAGATGTGACCATTCGCTGTATCTTCATAACTTACTAATGAAGGGCAGGAATGAAGATCAAATACATATGAACAGACACGCCCACTTATAATTCTATATAAATATAACTTATTCTGGAATAATAATCCACCTATTATCCTATGTTGGGCAGTGCGGTCCAGGCATTGTGCTGGATGGACTCTTTTTTATTTGCCACATCATTTAAGCTTCACAGCAAGCCTGTGCCTGTGAATGTCCTCAATATACAAGTGAAAAAACAAACCTGGAGAGAGATCAGACTTCCCAAGCCTCACTTGGAACATTTTGTTCACAGTAGACAAGTTCAAGGGGACAGAAGCTCTGCCGGGTCCCTGTGGTTCTCAGTTCCACTGAAGGAGCATCTGAACCAGCTGGCCTGCTCAGTCAACCAGTGCCAGCCACCTGGGAGGAAGGAGGCCCTGTCCCAAAAAGCCAGTGATTGGAGGTTATCTGATACCAGTGGCTTTTTGCATCTGGAAAGAAATATCATCCTTGAAGAGGAATCTGGAGAGCACGTTCCTGTGTCTATTACAGTCCAGAAGGATCTGGAGAGCATGTTCCTGAGTCTATCACAGGCCAGAGGGATCTGGAGAGCATGTTCTGAATTATATCACAGTCTGGAGGGCTCTGGAAAGCATGTTCCCGAGTCTATCAAAGTCTGGAGGGATCTGGAGAACATATTCCCGAGTCTATCACAATCTGGAGGGATCTGGAGAGCACGTTCCTGAGTCTATCACAGTGTGCCCCTTGTACTCCCTGAATCTCCTCCTTCACATGTATTCTGGCAGCAGGTCCTTTGGGACTTTGCTGGGTCTCTTCCTGAGAGAACCTGAGAAAAAGGGGGTTTAGTGGGACAAACTATGGCTACCACAACTAAAGCTGGTCTCAGGGCAGCAATACCCTTATTCTCAGCCACCACCCACTGCTGTTCTCCACAACAGACCCGGCAGCATGACCCAAATCCTCATTCTCAGGGACCTCTACCTTGTCCAGTCACTAGGCAGCGGCAGCCCAGGGGAGAGTATCACTCCTGCACTTGGAGCTGGGCAGATCAGGAAAGAGCAGTGAGGAGGGCAGTCTGCTGGCCAAGGCCTTCCTGAAAGGCAGATCTCAAGAGCACATTTCCATGTCTGCCATTGGGAATGCTGTTTTAAACATCGCTCACAAAATGGTCAGAAAAATATAATTTATTCTGGAATAATAATCCACCTATTATCTAGTTTTTATATGATTTATTTTTACTTTTAAATGAGACAAATTGTAATGATTTTTTTAAATTTTACTTTAGGTTTCTCTTTAAACCATATAATTCTGGGTTACTAGGTGAAACAGAACAAGAGGAAAAGACCATTTGGCTCTTAAATAAGTGTGAATTTTTGCTTTAGCAGGTAGTTATTGAGTTAAGGAGCACAGGCCCTTTTTGGTGTCTTTCTTCATTTCTTAAGAAATGAGGTGTAAATTCCATAACCGAAGCAGCCTTCTATGGATGTCTTTCTGATAATAAAAGCTTCAAAGTGAATCATAAATTTCTGGCAAAATAGAATGAATGGATGCTAGGAACAGGTGGCAAGTCAGAAGAATAAGATAAGTTGTCAGAGCTGACTGCCAAGCTCCAAGGGATGAAGCCCTTTGTCAAAGAGAGGAAGTAGTGAGAAATGGCCTTATTCTCCAATAAATGGGCCTCAGACTCAGAACTGAACAGAGAACTCCATGCCCAAGTGTGTTACCTCATGGGAGCTAAAGTCCTGTGAGTCAACGAGTGGGACTGAACTATAAACTATGTTTATCATTCTCAGCACAGTGACTTACAAAACACAGATATGATACTTTCAAATACATGCTTCATATACATATGTATACAAAGTTTGCAGAAAATAATTCTAGTGTGATTCTCAAAAGAACAACATATACACATACATAGAAATCTCCATGAGGTAAAATGAAGTGCATCTATTTCTGTTGACCAAATGACTCTTACCAAAATCCTGAAAACAAATCAACTGGTAAAAAATTACAACGTCAAAACA
>NW_003852473.1:648668-674954 GCF_000181295.1 Otolemur garnettii
GTACATGCATGCGAAACCCCTGTCTGTCCCTCTCCCTCTGCCTGTTCATCTTTTTGAATATTTTCTTTTGGTGAATATTCTGGAATTGGCTTCATTTTAGATTCTAGTAAACCTGAGGTTTGAAAACAGTTCAGGCCCGTCTCATATTCCTATTCTGTTTACAATCTCTGTATAAATGGACATTTCAATTCCCATTAGTAAAATTAATAGGTAAATAGAAGCCACATCATCTCATGCTCTTTGCCATTCACTTTCCATCTCAGGTGCCCTCTGCAACCTTGCGGCAGAGTGCCTGCCATCATCGCTAACAGGTCCCGAAGCTCTGTCACAGAAAAATAACCTCAGCAGCACTGGGCCTGGGGCCGAAGCCCTCCCACCTCTAGTTACAGATTTGATTCTGTCTGTACTCTCACCTGTAACACAGAAACTGGCCTTCAATCACCTCTTGTTTTTAATTTTAGTCTTATTTTCCTTCTCCCATTATTTCTCTTTTCCTTCTTAGCCTTTGTAATGCCTTGCTTCAGGTCAAGCTCAGCTCAACTTCCACTTTCTTTAACTTCTCAATCCTTCTGACGGCTCATCCTTATTCTTGGCTAAAGCTACACTTTGCAGAAAGTCCTCAGTCTGTAATTGGTGTTTTGGTTCATGCTTAGTCAAAGGATGGCTTGAGCTCAGGAGTTCGAGACCAGCCTGGGCAAGAGGGAGACCAGTCTCTACTAAATAGAAAAAAAAAAGCTGGGCATGGTTGGCTGATGCCTGTAGTCCCAGCTACTCAGGAGGCTGAAGCAAGAGGATTGCTTGAGCCCAAGTGTTTGAGGTTGTTTTGAGCTGTGAGTGATGCCACAGCACTCTACTGAGGGTGACAGTGAGACCCTGTCTCAAAGAAAAGAAAGTACATACTTTATTACTAATTGTAAAATACTACTTTATTGGGCAGCACATGTGGCTCAGTAGGTAGGGCGCCGGCCCCATATGCTGAGGGTGGCGGGTTTGAATCTGGCCTTGGCCAAACTGCAACAAAATAGCCAGGCATTGTGGCAAGCACCTGTAGTCCCAGCTACTGGGGAGGCTGAAGCAAGAGAATCGCCTAAGCCCAGGAGTTGGAGGTTGCTGTGAGCTATGATGCTATAGCACTCTACTGAGGGCAACATAGTGAGACTCTGTCTCTTAAAAAAAAAAAACAGTACTACTTTATGACTTGAAACAAAAGATCCCTTGTGCCAAAACTACTGTCAGGTTAGAGGTAGAGCTGTGAGTGAGGTCCCTGCCCCTGAAGAGCTAACACTGGAGAGGGAAGGCAGCGTATACTCAGTGCACACTCAGTAGAAGTGAGGCAGTGACCATGCTATGAAGAAAATTAAGAAAGGGGAGGAAACAACAGAACAGGAGAGGTGAAGGGGCAATACCTCTGGTAGAGCCAGCAGTGCCTTGGGACGATTTGAGACAGGAATGAATTACAGGAGTCAACTCTGCAAAGACCTGGGGGGCCTGTGTGCTGCACAGAGGGACCAACGAGCACAGAGGCTGTGAGGTGGATGTGAGAACGGTGACTTCAGAGACAGAGAAGGCCACGGAACCCTGAGAAATGGAGCGAGAGAGGAACAGGGAAAAGCTGGCCAGGGAGGTGAGAAGCAGCACACACAGAGCTGTGGAAAGGTTTCGGCAAGCCACTGGAGGAACAAGCAGAATGGCACAGTGAATTCATGCAGAAAGGACATCGCTGATGTAGGGGGTGGGCAAAAGTGGACACGTGGAGAAGACAGTTAAGGTTATTGGAGTAAGACACAGATAGGGTTTGAAGGGCAGCAGCAGAGCTTTTCAGAAGAGCTCAAATTCAGAAATATTTTGCTGTTGTGTGTGAGAAAGAGAGAAATTAAGAATGAGTCCTGGGTTTGGGGCCTGAGCCAAAGGAGAATGGAGAAGCCATGGAGCTTGGTAAAAGCCTGGGGAGTGCACATCATTGGTTGGTTTGCATGGTGGGTAAGAAATTCAAGAGTTCTGATTAGAAGTAAATTTCAGAATTTCTGAACATATATACTTCGCATTTTTCATTTAGCTTTAAATCTACTTTATTTCAATATTATTGTGTCCTTTGAACTCATATGCTAAATGACACTGTAATTGACAGTGTTTGCATGAGGAGAGGAAATTTTATGAAAAGCTTCTCTCTCTACAAACTGAAAGTACCAGTGCATGTTTTATGATAAATATGTAAGGCTGAGAATGTTCCCAAAAGCCCAGGCCTTAAAACTTGAAGAGGGTGGCTGGTCATGTCTCAGTGCGAAGTTAGTTCAGGACCATGGCTAGTAATAGGAATGTGAGCCTGTCTCTGTCCTCCCAGCGGTCAATGTTTAATGTTAATAAGACATGGACAAGGATGAGGTCAGCTCCTCAGAAGCTCTGTGGTGTTCTGAGGAGAAAGTGGTATTGATTTTTAGAAACTTACAGTCTGCAGTGGTTTGCGTAACAATGCCTCGGTCTGAGAGTGAAGAGATCTGCCTTCCAGCCCCGACACCATCACTTTACTACCATGTGGCCTTCAAATCATAGGACCTCTGTGGAATTCAGTTTCCACATATTTGAAGCAGGGCCAACACTAAGACCCTTTCAGGACTATGTTGAGGATTCCCTAAAAGTATATGAAAATACTTTAAGGATAATGAAACCACACACACAAACACGTGCACACATATATGCACACACTGGAATCAGATTAACAAGGCATGTTGTCTTGAAAAAGAACAACAACATTCAGAATGATAGTGAGTACCACAGGTGCAGAGAAACAATACTAAAAACCCAGAGAAATGGCTGCTAGTTGTTAAAGCAGGAACTAAAGCTGCAGATCTGAAACCCTAACACATAGGGGGAGACCTGTTTCCACATCCACTTACCCTGCCCCATCCAGGCTGCCTCGCCACTGCAGGGCACAGGAGGTTGGCGGTGCAGGTGGGAGTGAGGACAGAGTGTCCCTCAAATGGGAGATACTCGTGCATGTAAGAGTTTATGTATTGTGTCAAAAGCAGAGAAATTAAGTTCTATGTATATGCTGAACGCTACTTTTCACTTACTTCCAAAATTCTAGAATTATCTCCTAGGAATGAGCCAAACTCAAGAGAAAAGCTGAAAGAACTGATATCACAGATTCTTCAGTAAAACAGCCCAGCCATTTCACTACACAGATGCCCAGTCAACAAGCTTCGTCCATCTTCTCAAAGCTTCCAGGCAACTTTCTAATACAAATAGCCCATGGCCACTAGACAGTACACAGATAGAAACCAAGCAAACATAAAATTGTGCCTTGGATGAAACTTTTTAATAAAATCAAAATGTTCTGAATGTTGTGAATATGAATATATGAGATATATTCATGAGATATGAACTATGAGAAGATAATAAAATTTGGGGGGAGAACAACACTTTAAAGAAATACTTTTAAAGGTAAAGGGCAAAAGCTCTTAGCTATTAAACTGAAATAGCAGGAACAAAAAATTTAATAGAAAATCTGGGAGATCAAGTTGAAGAAAGCTTCGAGAAAACAGAGCAAGAAGGTAAAGCTATTGAAAGAAAGAAAGCACAGAATAGGAAAATTTGTAGGACCACCCACAGCAACAGGGAGAATATGTAAAGATGGAAACTGATACATAAATAGTTCAAGAACTTTCTTCACAACTGAATGACAGCATTTCCAGATCGAAACGTCCCACTGTGTGTTCATGATAATGAATGAGGAAAGCTTCACCAGGAGACACTGCAATGTGAAATGTGAGAATACTAAATATAAACTAACACAAATAATAACAATTAACAGTTCCTGTTTTAGTGATAGGATTGGTCATCAATATGGCCGTAAGGTGGGGAGGTCAAGCGTGTGAGATCTCAACCCAGCTCCCCTGGGCTCTAATCCCAGGCAGTCTGTAATTGCTAGTCCTAGAGCCTTAAGAAAGTTACTCAGCCCTGTGTCACAGCTTCCTCCTCTGCACAGTGGGTAAGAAAAGTAGCACCTTCCTAGCAGGTTTGTGGTAAGGATTCAATGACAGAATAAAGATAAATACATATAGAATGTGCCTGACACAGAGAACTAAATGTTTGCCTATATTACTGAGACTTTAATTAGCAAGTCCAGAAGCTAGAAAGCAACAAATCAAAGCCTTCAATTCTGAGGGCACATGATTTCCAGTCTAGTATTCAATTCCCAGCCAACTATCAGCTAAGTGTGAGAGTAAAATAATAAAAAATATTCTGAGTATATACAGTCTCAAAAGGTCCCCTAAGTAGATTTTCTCAGGAAGTTGTGATCTATCAAAGAAGAAAACCAAGAGAGAAGACATGGAATCTCATTAAACAAAATCCTACTCAAAATAGGAAAACAGAATCCCCAGGACAATGGTGGAAGGAGACCAGCTAAGCCTTAGCCAATCCCGATGTGGGCAGGTCAGATGACTCCTTAGAAACTGTTATGATGAAATTGACACTTGATGTGTATTAGTGTGTTGAAAGAAGATTTGCACAACTGGGGAAGTGTTTGTGAATAAAAGAGTGACAAATATATAGGAAACTAAGAATAAATAACAACACCAAAAAAGAAAAACAAATAAGGAAAACCAAAATTTGTTCACAAAAAGAAAAATAATAGTACCCAACACAACTCAGAAATGCCTTGTGCTTATATTTTCACAATACTATACACATTACAATGATATAACCAATATTACAATAAAACTCTGTTGGGAAGAATGGGGAAAAATACAGGTAAGTGTGTATGCTGGCAATAGAGGCAGCGAAAGAAAGCTAAATTATAACTTTCTACAGTAGGAAGTCAATAGATAATGCCTAAAACTGAAAAAATGAACAGTGTTTTGCATATTTCTTCATTTGGTGTTAAAAGGGTGGAAATATGGAGGCAATCATCATAAGAATCAGTTAAAAGATCTGGAAATGGCTACTTTATGGAACAGAAATTATAAAGGGGTACTCAGAATTTCATTTTTTATAAAAAGGCTTGTAAAATGACAATATGATTTTCTAAATTATGACCGTGTATAACTTTGATAACAATACTGAATTCAAAAACTCATATTACCTAAAAATTAGAACACATTTAAGTTAAATAAGATACTTGCTCAAGATTACAGAACTTGAACTTTTAGACAAGATGGCCAACTGGAGCCAGCTTACACCAGAAGCTCCCATCCAGAAGGAAGGATAATGACCAGAAAGTACCCAATAAAGCTGAAGACTGGGAGCTGAGCTGAGAGAGAAGAGTGATAACTGCATGTCACCTCTGCTGAGGCAAGCTGCACCTCCAAGAAAGCAAATTTCAGCTGAGACTTCAACCCAGAGTCACCGATCCACTAGGATTGGACAAAGACCACCTGAATACAAGACAGAGCCATCTAACCTCACCACAGCAAGCAGGTCCCCAGAGTCTCAGACTGCAATACTGTATGGGTCCTTTGCAATGCTGTAGGGGAAAAAGCTACATGTTGCAACCCCTGGGGTCCCTATGGCCCTAGTCTTAATCGTCGCAGGAAGGAACCAGGTATGACACAGATAGAAGTACAAGCTTGCAGGAGGTGGGCTAACCTTGTTTGCAGGGTAGCCCTGAGCAACCTCCACACTAGCCTTTGATTGAGACAGTGCAAGACAGGTGAGGGGAGTATTAGACAAAGACTACATGCCTAAGGATCGTCATGGGCTCAGGCTTTCTCCACAAGGAGCACCTGCGGACGAATTGCCCAAGGGTCCATCCCCCAGCTGCAAATCATCTTGCTCAGAGGTCATCTGGCTCTTGGCGTTTTCTACATTTCCCCCCTCTAGTGTATTAAAGACATTTCTGGATAGGCAAGGGAGAAAATCTGTTGTTGGTTATTTCAGCCGTTCTTCTCACCAAGGAGCTTTCCTTCCTGCTAAGTAAAAGAAACAAAAGGGCATATAAGTATAACAGAAATACACCAATGGAACTAATCCAGGTATAAGGGAAACTATTTTAGCCAAACTAGGCATAGGGGAAAACATGTCCCCTTTGTGCTAATCACCACCCACCTATGTGCTACAGGCTGACCAATAGGGCCCATGATGCTTCCATTGGAAGTATTAAGCACCACCTGAAGTTATGATAGGTGGGGAAAGGGCTGAACCAAATTCATACCCTTTCCAAAGAGCAGTATAACTTTAAGTAAAAATCAGATGCCCAGCTGAAACAGATATAAATCCAACAGGTGAAATTCTCTTACCTTGACCGATACCAGTATAAGCATTATCTCGAAGCCTGCTGTTTGAGGTCTTTGTTGTCATAACCTTCAGAGGTTTAGAAGATGCATACTAAGTTTACCTGGGCTTATTATTCAGCCCAAAATAATGAAATCCTGTATCAATCTTCCCACTCTGCATAGAAGTTCCAACTGCCTCTTAGGGAAAAGAGGACACTGACTGCTCTTAACTGCTTCCTGCTGATAATGGACGGTGATATGGGAGAGACAGCTAGACTTTCTTTCCCACAGAGGAGATTGATCCAGGATTTCTCTATTATGAAATTACCTAGACTCCAAAAATCAGGGTCCTGTGAATAAAAGAAAAGTTAGTGAAAACAAATTTGTTAAGGTGCTGGCAAGGTTTCTTGCTCATATTGAGGCTTAACCCAGCAGGCTGGTAACCACTGCATATCTTGATGTTCTATAATAACATGGGCAAAATCTCAACCCCAAATGCAGTACATAACCAGGCTTCCACTCTGACATGTCAGGTTTTGTATAAAAAATAGGTTGTTGTATTGGAGAGGATGGTGAATGAATGAGAGATGTCCAATGGCATTCTGCAGCTGTCTTTCTGTCATTGCTGAGAATCAGAAAATTGAGAGTGAAAAGAGCTCTAGTGATCATGTGCTTAGGGCTATTATTCAAGGAGAGGATATCATCTCCCCCCCCCCATTCATCTAACATATCTTTCAATGTTTTATGATGTCGCTCAATAATGGCTTGTCCTTGAGAATTGTACGGAATATCATGAGATAACTGAATATTCCAAAAAGATAGGAAGGTATTTAATTTATGAGTAGAATAAGAAAGTACACTGTCAGTTTTAATAGATTTAGGGATATCTCCAGGAGCCTGAACCTTTTCCCAGGCCCTAAGACAACACAGCCTTGTCTGGACTATGGCTATATCATCGTACTGAAGTTGATTGGAAATCCACAACCACTGACCAGAGCCAGTGAGCTGTTCTGATGTTATAGGGACCCTCTCTGCTGGTTTTTGTGACTCATCAGGTCAGCCTCCTCCTTCTACCAGGTTTTGAACTGTAAATACTGTTCAGATTCAGGAACAGTTCTGGCTATCATGTCTCAGTCATAAGGAATGAGCCTCTGCTCTTGTGCAAGCCCCTGTAACAGACCTCAAGAAAACAGGGATTGCATGCCATACTGTGCTATAGCCTGTTTCAAATCTTTCAGAACCGCAAAGGTGATCATTTGGTGATCAAAACATTGGCCCCCTTGAGGATATTGCAGATCAGGAGAAATATCAGTGACTGCAACCGGAAAAAGCCCCAAAGCGTCTTCCCACTTAAAGTCACCAGTTTTATGCCCTTCTAACACAGCCTTCATAACAGAAGTCACAGGCAGTTCATTTACATAGGGAGGCACTGAAGGCAATATTGGGTGCTCTAAGTTGGCATTTCTGACAGTGAGACTATTTACCCAGTCTTCCAATTGTTTGATCTGAGCAGTCATAAGGGCCACAGAGATAATTCCTTGCTTATTTGTGTCTGTATCATATGCTCTTGATTCCCAGTTCTCCTTAGGTCCAGCTTCCCACTGAACCTCACTATTCTCCTCACTTTCAAATTCTCCTTGAACATCGCCTTCTTCCTCAGTTTCTGATTCCCATGACTCCCCAAACAGGAAGTTACCTTTTGTTTTCTCTCAATGTCTTTGTTCATTTATCAAAGACCTCACTTATTCCAAGAGAGGCTCCTTAGATTCTAGATTGGCCAAAGGTCCTACCTGCCCTGAGCAGAGTTTCCCTTTGGACTTCCTCCAACTGTCTACCAAAGGCTTCACTTACTACCAAGTGTCACGTTCCCCTTTGGTCCATGTCCCTGGTGTCCTGTTGTGTCCTGTGGAATCCTGCCACCTATACCAAATGTTGCAACCCCTGGGGCCCCTATGGCCCTGGTCTCAATCACTGCAGGAAGGAACCAGGAGTGATGCAGATTAGAAGTAGAAGCTTGCAGGAGGCGGGCTAACCTTGTTTGCAGGGTAACCCTGAGCAACCTCCACACTAACCTTTTATTGAGACAGTACAAGACAGGTGATGGGGAGTATTAGACAAGGACTACATGCCTAAGGATTGCCATGGGCTCAGGCTTTCTCCGCAAGGAGCACTTGCGGACAAATTGCCCAAGGGTCCATCCCCCAGCTGCAAATCATCTTGCTCAGAGGTTGTCTGACTGTTGGTGTCCTCTACAGCCACAGTCACCAGTCCCAGCTCCTAGTCAAAGGGCTGGTTAACCACAACTCCAGGAGCTCCTAATCCAATTTCACCATACCTGCCCATCTAGCCAAACAGTGAAAAATAATCATGGGGCAGAATCAGCAGAAATACTCTGACAACATGAATAATCAGAATAGATCAACTCCCCCAATGAATAAATCAACTCTGCCAAAGTAGACACACTTGATGATCTCATTCACAAACAAATGGCTGAGATGTCAGAAATCAAGTTCAGAATTTGGATGGCAAATGAGATTAACAGAATGGAAGTAGAGTTAGAATTAGAAATTCTAGGAATAATTCAAAAGCTGTCTCAAGAATTCAACAAATTCAAAGACAAAATCAACAGAGACTTTGACACATTAAGAAAAGAGTTTGAAGCCCTCCAAGATATGAGAAATACAGTAGAATCCTTCAGTAACAGAATGGAACAGCAGAAGAAAGAATATCTGACATCGAAGACAAAGCTTTTGAACCTTCCCAAATGCTCAAAGTGGAAGAGAATTGGAGAGCAAAACTGGATCATTCTCTTAGAGAGAAAATGGATCATTCTTTTAGAGGACTACTCCCAAAAAGCAAATATTCACCTTATAGGAATCCCTGAAAGAAAAGAAGATGTTCCAAGAGGCACAGAAGCTTTATCCCAAGAGATAATTGAGGAGAACTTCCCAAACATGGCAAGAGATACTGAAATCCAGATAGCAGACAGTTTCAGAAACCCAGCATGACTCAATCCAAATAAAGCACCTCCCAGACACATTATAATTAAATTTGCCAGAGTTAATATGAAGGAGAAAATTCTGCAAGCAGTCAGACATAAGAAAACCATAACCTACAAGGGGAAGAATATTAGAATTACTGCAGATCTCTCTACTGAAACTTTTCAAACCAGAAGATGATGGTTATCGACTTTCAACTTTCTGAAACAAAACAACTTTCAACCCAGAATCCTGTATTTAGCTAAACTGAGTTTCATTTATGATGGAGAAATTAGATACTTTAATGACATTCACATGTTGAAGAAATTTGCCATGACTAAACCAGCTCTCCAGGATATTCCCAAATCTACTCTCCATAATGACTAGCACAATGCTGTACCACCAAAGTAAAATCACTCAAAAACTTTTGATCAAATCTCAACTTCCACAGTGGTGAAAGGTTTAAAAATGTCCAGTGGACTTTTGAAAAATTTGACACCCAAAATACAGGCTTATCAATACTCTCAATTAACATGAATGGCTTAAAATGCCCTCTAAAGAGGCTGACTGGATACAAAAATTCAGGCCAGATATTTGCTGAAAACAAGAATCTCATCTTACCTTAAAAGATAAATATAGCTTCAGGGTGAAGGGATGGACATCTACAATTCAAGCTAAAGGAAATCAGAAAAAAGCAGGTGTTGCAATTTTATTCACAGATACAATAGGCTTTAAACCAACAAAAGTAAGGAAAGATAAGGATGGTCACTTTATTTTTGTCAAGGAAAACACTCAATGGGATGAGCTTTGAATTATTAATATTTATGTGCCCAACCAGAATGCTCCTCAATTTATGAGAGACCCTAACAGCCATGAGCAACTTGATAACTTACAGCACTATAATAGTCGGAGATTTTAACACCCTGTTGGCAGTGTTAGATAGATCCTCCAATAAGAAACTAAGCAAAAAAATTCTAGACTTAAACTTAACCATTCAACAATTAGTTTTAACAGACATCTACAGAACATTTCATCCTAATAAACTGAATACACATTCTTTTCATCAGTCCATGGAACATCCTCCAAAACTGATCACATCTTAGGTCACAAGTCTAACCTCAGTAAATTTAAAAGAATAGAAATTATTCCTTGCATCTTCTCGAATCATCATGGAATAAAAGTTGAACTCAGTAACAACAGGAATCCGCATACTCACACAAAAACATGGAAATTAAATACTCTCATGCTGAATGATAGCTGGACATAGATGAGATTAAGAAGGAAATTCTTAGAACAAAACAATAATGAAGGCATGAATTATCAAAACCTCTGGGATACCGCAAAGTCAGTCCTAAGAGGGAAATTTGTAGCATTGCAAGCCTTCCTCAAAAGAACAGAAAGAGAGGAAGTTAATAACTTAATGGGACATCTCAAGCAACTAGAAAAGGAAGAACATTCCAATCTCAAACCCAGCAGAAGAAAAGAAATAACCAAAATTAGAGCAGAATTAAATGAAATTGAAAACAAAAGGATTATACAACAGACTAATAAATTCAAAAGTTGGTTTTTTGAAAAGGTCAATAAAATAGATAAATCTTGGGCTAACCTAACCAGAAATAAAAGAGTAAAATCCCTATTTTCAACAATCAGAAATGATGAAGGCCAAATAACAACAGACTCCTCAGAAATTAAAAAAATCCTTAATGAAAATTACCAAAAAACTCTACTCTGAGAAGTATGAAAATCTGAAGGAAATACACCAATACTTGGAAACATGCATCTCCCTAGACTTAGCCATAAAGAAGTAGAAATGTTAAACAGGCCTATATCAAGTTCTAAAATAGCATCAACCATATGAAATCTTCCCAAAAAGAAAAGTCCAGGACCAGACGGTTTCACATCAGAACTCTACCAAACCTTTAAAGAGGAACTAGTACCTATATTACATAACCTTTTCCAAAACATAGAAAAAGAAAGAAGAAGGAAATATTCCTTCTTTTCATAGTATTCATAGAATGTGTAGAATTCCTACACATTCTATGAAGCAAATATCACCCTGATCCCCAAATCAGGAAAAGACACAACAAGAAAAGAAAATTATAGACCAATATCTCTAATGAATATTGATGCAAAAATATTCAACATGATCCTAGCAAATGGAATCCAGCAACACATTAAACAAATTATACATCTTGACCAAGTGGGTTTTATCCCAGGGTCCCAAGGATGGTTCAATATATATAAATCTATAAATATAATACATCACATAAACAAAATAATAAACAAAGATCATATGATTCTCTCAATTGATGCAGAAAAAACTTTTGATAATATCCAGCATCCTTTCACAATCAGAACACTCAAGAAAATAGGTATAGAAGGAACATTTCTTAAACTGATAGAGGTCATCTACAACAAACCCACAGCCAATATCATATTGAATGGAGTAAATTGAAATCATTTCCACTCAGATCAGGAACCAGGCAAGGTTGCCCATTGTCTCCACTGCTTTTTAACATTGTAATGGAAGTCTTAGCCATTGCAATCAGGCAAGAGAAGATCAAGGGTATCCAAATAGGATCAGAAGAAATCAAACTGTCACTCTTTGAAGATGATGTGATTGTATATCTGGAAAACCCCAGGGACTCAACTACAAAATTCTTAGAAGTGATCAAGGAATACAGCAGTGTTTCAGGATACAAAATCAGTACTCACAAATCTGTAGCCTTTATATATACCAACAATAGTCAAGCTGAAAAAACAATAATGAACTCTATTTCCTTTACAATAGTGACAAAGAAGATGAAGTATCTCTTGGAGTATACCTAACAAAGGACATGAAAAGATCTCTAAAAAGAGAACTAGGAAACTTTGAGAAAAGAAATAGCTGAAGATGTTAACAACTGGAAAAACATACCATGGGCATAGCTGGGAAGAATCAACACTGTTAAAATGTCCATACTACCCAAAGCAATCTACAGATTTAATGCAATCCCTATTAAAGCCCCTCTGTTATACTTTAAAGATTTCAAAAAACTAGAGAAAACTATAAAACTAGAAAAAACTATAAAACTTCATTTTATATGGAAACAGAAAAAAACCTCAAATAGCCAAGACATTACTCAGAAATAAAAACAAATCAGAAGAAATCACACTACCAGACTTCAGACTATACTATAAATCTTTAGTGATCAGAACAGCATGGTACTGGCCCAAAAATAGAGAGGTAGATGTATGGAACAGAATTGAAAACCAAAGATGAACCCAGACACTTATCATCATTTGATCTTCGATAAGCCTATCAAAAATATAGATTGGGGGAAAGATTCCCTATTTAACAAATGATGTTGGGTGGATTGGCTGGCAACTGGTAGAAGACTGAAACTGGACCCACACCTTTCTCCCCTAACAAAAATTGACTCACTGGATAAAAAACTTAAACTTAAGACATGAAACTATAAAAATTCTTAGAGAGAGTGCAGGGGAAACACTTGAAAAAATTGGCCTGGAAGGATACTTTATGAGGAGGACTCCCTGGGCAATTGAAGCCACATCAAAAATACATTACTGGGATCTCATGGAACTAAATAGCTTCTGCACTGCCAAGAACACAGTAAGTGAAGCAAGTGGACAGTCCTCAAAATGGCAGAGTGTTTTTACAGGTTATGTTTCCAACAAAGGTCTAATAACCAGAATCCACAGAGAACTCAAACTTATTAATAAGAAAAGAACAACTGATCCCATTTCACTGGGGCAAGAGACGTGAACAGAAGCTTCTCCAAAGAAGACAGGTGCATGATCTACAGACACATGAAAAAAAAAATGCTCATCATCTTTAATTATCAGAGAAATGCAAACCAAAACCACTCTGAGACATCAGCTAACTCCAGTAAGAGTAGCCCACATAACAAAATCCTAAAACTACAGATGTTGGCGTGGACATGGAGAAAAGAGAACACTTTTGCACTGCTGGTGGGAATGCAAGCTAGTGTGTTCCTTTTGGAAAGAAGTTTGGAGAACACTCAGGGATCTGAAAGTAGACCTGCTGTTTGACCCTGCAGTTCCTCTACTAGGTGTATATTCAAAAGATCAAAAATCACTTTGCAACAAAGATATTTGCACCAGAATGTTCATTGCAGCTCAATTCATAATTGCCAAGCCATGGAAGAAGCCCAAGTGCCCATCAACCCATGAATGAATTAATAAATTAATAAATAATAATAAGAAATTCTATGTATGCCATGGAATACTATGAAGCATTTTAAAAAGATGGAGACTTTATCTCTTTATGTTTACATGGATAGAGCTGGAAAATATTCTTCTTAGTAAAGTATCTCAGGAATGGAAAAAAATATATCCAATGTACTCAGTACTACTATGAAACCAATTTATAATCACTCACACTTTCACATGAAAGATGAATCACAACTATAGCCCAGGATGAATGAGAGAAGGGAAGGAGAATGGGAGGGGAGGGGAGTGGTTTAATAGAGGGAGGGTAAACGGCGGGACCACACCTATGGAGCATATTGCAAGGGTACAGATCAAGTCTATCAAGTATAGAACACAAATGTCTTTACACAGTGAATAAGTAAATGAGGTGTAAGCTACATTGATTAGTTGGATGTGAGCACTCCAATTTGTACAAAAATCAACACATTGAATCCCACAAAGGCATAAATGTATTCATGATCTATGCATATATGACTTAATAAAAGGAAAAGAAGATTAGAGAACTTGAAAGTGAAAAAACTAGGATTCGACATTTAGCCTCTGTGTATGTAGATACCTCATTTTAAAGGGATAAATAATTATTAAGTGAATATTTCTTAATTTAGGCATTCTTCTATTATTAATCATCGAATTTGTTTCAAAAGTTTCTGTATTATCAAGCAGCAAACATTCTTACATCTACTAATCTCTGAGAAAATCTCTAATTTTATATGTGAAGTAGAACTCTTTGGCTTAAAAAAAAAACTATAAACTCTTTTAGCCTCTGTATATATTCCAAAATTACTTTCTAGAAAAGTTGTATCTGAATATTTTCACACCAGTGATGAGGAGAGAGAGGTACTCTCTTGACATCCTCTCGCCAGCTTTAAGTATTAATTTTCAATCAATTTTGCTATTTACAATAAAGAAAATATAATCTTCTTGAATTATCAAAAAGAAAATTAGCTTTATTTTTATATGAATAGCAAGTGAGTGGTCAGCAAATTTTACAGAGCCCCTGCAAACACCATCTAGAAACCTGTCACCAAGGTTCACCTTTAGGGATCTTGCCTTCAATCACAATATTGGAAGTAAATTGCTTTATCCAAGGTATGTGATCCTGAGTTTATCACACTTGGTCTCACTAAAAAAAAAAAAGCTTTATTCTGAGCTGAAGGAAATGAATGAGCATAGACTTTAGATATGGTCTTTCTTTTTTTGTTTTTGTTTTTTCTTTTTCTTCCACCTTTCATTGTAGATACAGTTAGGCATTTTATGACTACCTTAAATTTATACAATGCTTAAAAGCATTCATTCAATATTCATTTAACATCTATTTACTGAGTATTTACTGTGCTGCAGAATATATCATTTAACATACATTTAAGTGTTCTAAGTGTCCACGGTGCTCCAGGATGTACTGGGTGCTGGGACACTGTGGTAAACAAAACCACTCTCCCATAAAAGCTTGATCCTGTGTGTGATTTACGTGCTGAATTCAGACAGTCCAGATAATTCTAGCAAATTGAAGGAAAAAATGATTTCTAAAAGTGTGTCACTACAGTGTGAGAAATAGGGGTGAAAAACTCAACTTCCTGACTTCCAGCCAGTAGTCAGTCCACTTTAAAATCACTATACATTAGAATATACAAACTCATAATGTTGAGGATAGCAAAGGATCACAAGTAAATATATGGTGTGCACGTGTGACTCAGAAACCAAGCAGTCTCTCTTCTGTTTATGAAAAGACTTTTCTGCAAATGAAAGCTGTAGAATGCCAACAAACACTGATTTTTTTGTTACTTTTTCTAACTTCATTTTTTTTTTTTTTTTTGGTCAGAAGAGATATTAGATTCTAGTTCAGAAAACACAGCTCCGTGCTGTCACATGGTCACTTCTGTCTTTGAATTGTGTTGTCAATGACACTTCAAAAAAAAAATGGATACAGGACATGGCACACACGTTTTACAGTGTCAACATCGGATGAATGACATCTCCATGGTTAAGTGCAGGAAAGAAATCCTTGTGGCCCTCATAAAAGTGCAGTCATTTTGCAAGACAGCTGGTAGGAGAAAGCAGGCCAGAAACCAAACCCCATGATCACAGCAAATCCTCTTCCCACCCCTGGAATGCTTTAAGGCCAGCGTTCCTGAGTAACAACAGAACAGAAACTTTTACGAAGGCCCCAGCTGGCAGCCAATTAAGGGAGTAACTCCTAGATTTTCCCTGAGTGCATAAATTAGCCCCTCTGCAGAAGGGAAGGCCCCCTCTGGGAACCCCCTCCCACATTCAACCTTACTGATAAGGGGTCATTAATAAAACCCCCTTGAAACTGTGGAAGTGGAACTGACTCCTTGATTAATAAAAGCCCCTTGAACTGCATGGAAGTGGGTCATTCTCCTCTGCTCTTTTCTCTCTTCTGTCTGCTAATAAAGCCTTTCCAGTCCCTGGACTGGCCTCCTGTCCCTACAGACCCTTCCTCCCAACCCTACCCTTAGTCCCCTCAGTAAGAAGGAAAAACTTTACAGACCTTTCACCCAACAGACACTGACTATCCTCTTGTTCTACATCTCAGCCTGATTACTGCCACTGGACTGTGGCTCTCCATGAAACTACAAAATCAGGGCTGTTCACAAGCCATCTCCTGGCCCTGAGAAGACTGGATAAAATCACTGTCTTCCTCTCCTAAGGGATCTGGTTACCCTTTCAAAAGATAACATACTGATTAGAGTCAGGGCATATTTGAAAAAAGACAGATAAATATACAGTTCAGCCATGTCAGGACAATATAAAGTGAATGTGGAGATCTACAACTGGCCACCACGCTGGGGAGCGGCAGGTCTGGGAACCATTACTGGAATTGTTAGGGTGAAAGAAAAGCAAATCGGACTCCGTTTTACTGTAACTCTTGCTCCTGAGAATCAGGTGGGAGGCAGAGCAGGCCCAACTCCAGTTTTGTTGTTTATTCCCCTCTTGTTACAGTTTATTGTCTTGAAAACAATTCCACTGCCTCCCTGCCCATTACATGGTATTTTGAGCACACTTGGATAGGACCGTTAGTAGTTAAAATTGTTAGTGTTGTGTAGAAAAATTTTACTAACTGCCTTTATTGTGTAAAAGCCCATTAACTTCACTCATGATTGCAGCCCTCATGATCACACTCCTGCCCCCTGCATTCCCCCCTCCTTAGCTCCCTTTAGACATCCCCACCTGCCCTTTTAAGGAAATAATTGTGCTAATAGCTAATTTCGCTCCTCTAATAATGCTTGCTTAACTTTTTACACTCCTCCTTCCCAACTTTACCCTATAAAAACCAGAGCCACGAAGAACTCAGGGCTGCTCTCAGAAACTCCACGTTGGGACACTGAGGCAGTCACCAGCCAGCTCTTCAATAAAGGTCTCTCCTGCAAATTTGGCTTGTCTGCCTGTGTGGTCTCTGGGGAACTCCTGGGCACGACAGACTGTCTCAACTATCAAGGTGTAAGCTCCTCAGCAGGAGCCTCAACAGGCTTCAACAAAACAGCTGCTGGATGCATTCTCCTAGCTTCCTAAACATTTTCCTATTCTCATGCTTTTGTTTTTGAAGTTCTGAAAAATAGAACAGTTTTCTAAGTCAGATGTATATTTCATGTTAGGGTTGACTTTCAATCTTGCCATCACTAAGTACCGATGTGATCTTGGGTTCTCCTGTGACCCGGGAAATCATCTTAAGGAAGCACAGCATAACTCCCCACTTCGAAGGTGTGCCCTGCACATGGGGACTTCCTTCCAGAGACTTCAGTATGGAAAAGGAAAACAAGTCACTTTACCTGGAGAAAGCTGATAAACCCTACCCCAAAGTCAACATCAGTAATGCTGGATCAGTGCTAGCATGTACTCTTCAATCACGTGATGAGAGTACTTTTCCTCTGCTATCCCATTCGCCAAACCCCGTAACTCCAGTCTTCTAAGAAAACTCCGAAATGAAAGACGTTCTACAAAACACACTAACCAATACTCCTACGAATGGGAGATACCAATCTCTCCTTTCTGCAAAGATTAAAATAGATAATTACTACACTTTGTTAATTACATATTGTTCCCACTCTGTTGACCTCAGGCTTGGCCTTGTGACTTGCTTTAACAAAGGAAATGTGAACAGCAGTATCCTGTGGTTTTCATGCTCCTTTTTTTAGAAATGATTTTTTCTGATGTTTTCAGCCAGAAGCACCCAAGAGTGACACAGGTTGGGATAAAATCCCTCTACTCTTCATGTGCCGCAGCCTTCACCTTTTCTACATTGTTGTCCTGATGAAATCACATTAAAATTAAGATCCAGAAATCATTTGGAGGCGGGGAACAAACCACAAGGGAAAACAATGGTGTTTTTAAAGAGGGTGGAGGCTGATTATAGACATGTAAGTTTCGTACTTTCTTCCCTCTGCCCCCGCCCCGCAGCAGCTCTCTCCTCAATCACTGCCCGGTTGCCAGCTGCAAATACTTACTCCAAAGTGCATCTGGCCAATTCTGCAATTCCTGTTGACTCATCCAACCTTCATATGCATCCAGGACTTAGACGTCTAAAAGGACTTACATGTAGATTTCCTAATCCTGATTATCTATAGCTGATAATAATGCACCAGGCACAGAGGCAGGAAGGACTCCCCTTATGAGGTCCAATTTTAGTTTCACGTGCTTGCAACTTAGGTGGGAAAATGCCATCATTAGATTCACCCAGGCTTCAAAAAATCAAAACCTCTGACCAACCATCTTTGCAGGAAGTGAATGTCCACAGAATAATCTTTGAAGGGGTAGTGCTACCAGCCAATAACAGGAGCCAGTGCACTGAAATCAGACAAACTTCACTTCGGTTTTGAAACCAATTCTTTGGCACAGATAGCAAGATGTTGCTCACAGTCGACAGCCAAGAACACACACAGTTTTTTTTTTTTTCCTCCCGGTCCCTGGTAAATAAGATTGAGGGGCTTGATTTTCCTTCTCAATTTCAGTCTTCACATTTATATTGCCCTCTGAGGAGCTCATTTATCTCTCTCATCTAGGGTATCAGACTGTCTGCCCACGGGGCTTCTTTGGGCACGTGGGAACAAAATGTGGAGTCAGTCTGCCAAGTAGTTGGCTGTCTAGGGATTTCTTCCATAAAAACGTCCTGCTCGCACAGCTGTGCTGGGAGTTTAAAGAAGATTGTCCTTTAAACTGCGCAGAGGTGAGGTGTTGTCGTGGGATGAAGAATAATATCATAGTTTCAGAAAACTACAAAAGAAAGGTACAATCTTTTTCTTTTCTAGAAAAGAACCTTGAATTGGATACATTTTTCTACCATAAAAAACTTAAATGTATAGTTCAGAAAGGCAAAAAAATTGTCCAGTTTATTGTACCTCGACTGGCAACTAGATAAAATTTGGATACACCTGATTCTAAATCCTAGTAAGGCCTAATGGTAGTTAGGGCCCTACGGCTTCTAAAAAGCTGACTGAGCAATTTTCGCAATCTTTAGAAATCATACAAAATTCTCACTACTGTTCCTTTCCAAGCCAAGAAAAGGAAAAAAGTGGGGAGTGATGGATGGGACAATCCACCTGGAAGACATTTAATTGCCTTACAGGTTTTGTTAATTCAGCAAATTGGTCCTAAATTTTTCTGAGCTCAGTATGGAAATTTGGGGCACATAGGCAGGGAGTATGGAAATTCATCAAATTTCCATTTTTTTCTACTCCTAACTCAGTTGTTTTGCTTTGTTTTTTAAAGATTATTTTACTATGTACTTTTTTAAAGGTGATTTGAGTAATGTTTTATGTCTTTTAAATACACACAAGGATAGAATTGACAAATATGAATATATTTTTATATTAGTCACCTGCAATTTTAAATCTTACTTGTACTAGTATTTTACTGTATACTTGAAATCTTACTTGTAAAGTTTCTTTATGGGAATAAGAACTAATTTGCTAAATGCTTTACACCTTTTTGTGTACTAAGTTCACAACACTGTATGATGACTTCTTGATTTATATTTTTGAACACAACTTCCGTCTCCTTGAAGACAAAGCAGGAAGGTCATATATTAAAGATTCTGATCCTCACATGCAGTGGCTGGGAAGAATAAATCAATAGAAACAATTAAAAATGTGTCAAACGTAATAAAAAGAACTATTACCATCAAACAGATGCTTATCGACTTGACAATTTGAGATGGAGGTTAAGCTCAGAAAGTACAACATTTGAATTCATGAGAGAAAGAAATGCACTCTGAAAGTATTGAAAGGTAGATCCCAATACTTGTCAGAATGGAGATGCTCCTTGACTTCAAATAGGGTTACATCCTGATAAACCCATAACAAATTAAAAATATCTTAAGTTGACAATGCATTTAATACACATTATAGCTTAACCTAGACTACCTTAAACATGCTCAGAAAATTTACATTAGCCTACAGATAGGCAAAATCATCTAACACAAAGCCTCTTTGATAAATAGTGTGGAATATCTTGTGTAATTTATGGAACACCACACTAAAAGTGGAAAGCAAAATTGTCATACAAGTACTCAAAGGATGATTTCTAATGAATGCATATTGCTTTCCCACCATCATAAAGGTGAAAAATTATAAGTTGAGCCATCCTAAATCAGAGACTATTTGTATATTGTTTCATATCTTATTAGGACTTGACCTAAGGCATTCGTGGGGTCTGAAGAAAACATAATCAATTCCTAACATAATGTGTACTTATAGATAGGTCATTCATGGAAACTTTATCATTTGGGGAACTGCAATATTAAAATATTATTATATTACTTAAAAGGATGGAAATGGACAAAACACTAATGGCCCAGGAAATGTGCTAAAGAGAAAACCCTCAAGGTTCAAAGTCTGTGGCTAGACAAGATCTTTGAATTAAAGGAGAATAGAATAAAAAGGCTGATATTTGGGGGCTATGGTAAATGTATCCTTTATAGAATGGGCATGCTACACTGCTTGTGGATATTATTTATTTTCCTTTATATCATGTAGAAGTCAGTGATTTTCAGCTGGTGTGCTGTGAGAGGATCTTAGGTGTGCTGTGAAAAATTTTAAAGATCATTAATTAAATTATTTTAGAAAGAAGCTCAAAGCTGTAAGTATATTCTTTCTTTTTTTTTTTTTTACTCTTTCGTTGGATCAACATAATTTAAGTGTGCCACAGAAGTTTAACTATAGGTTCAAGAGTGCCATGAGATAAAAGAAAAAAAGGTTGAAAAGCACTGGTCTAAATTTTGCAGGTATTTGAGGTTGCTAGATCAGTAACATAATATGCAGATAATAAAGAAATAATCACTACTTATATAAATGCATAGAGAAAAATGTTTCCTGGACATTTGTATTAGATAACTGTGTTAATCGTATCATAGGACTGACATATACATTTGTTGAAATTAAATATAAATCTTTTTGTTACCCATTTGTCTCAATGTGGAATCTTTTTCTCCCAAATCCACACTCCTTTCAAGAAAAGAAAAGAAATAAAAGAACGTTCAGGGCATTCTACCAGTACTCCCCCAAAATACTTACTTTAGCAGGAATTAAGCAAACCCTGTGGCTTTTAATTCCAAAAGGGAGAGTCTATCCATTCACGGTGGCCTTGGTGTCCTTCTTCTGAGAGAACGAGTAACTAGCATGTGTCTGCCTTGTTGGTGTGTTCCCTCCTTCCAGAATGTACATAACTTTAAATTTAGTAATTGTTGCTTGTCTTTTAAAGTCTAGATCAATGACATCTCCTTCTTGAAGATCATGCTGTAAAGATTAAGCAGGCAATAATGAATCTGTTTATTTACATTTATTATAATTTTGTGGCCAAATCTTTCAAGCAGATCTTTTTAAACAAAATTTATTTCGTGTATTTGCTGATTTCAAGCTGATGGTACTGCATATAAAACTAGTTAAGAGTTTCAAAGATTTAAATTAAAAGCCTCACATTGCCTCTACTAGTTACTAAAGACAGAATTCTAGGCTTTTATATTCTAGTGGGTTTGGGGGTGTTATGGTCGTTTTTGTTGTTGTTGTTGTTGCTTTTTTCCTACACCAGTGTCTGACTGCCTTTTCTTTCCGACTGCCTTGTGCATCCATCAGAATTGGCTTATTTTTGCATGTGTCTTATTTTATTATGGTTATTATTTTCTAAATGTTCAATGTATGATAAACTAATTCATCAGTTTATTGTAATCCTATATGAGAGCATGCTCAATCCAGTGCTATGTTTTGAATGTTCCTTTCAAAACTCCTGCTGCAACTAAATCTTTATTGCAACAGTATTAAGAGGTAGGGCCTTTGCGAGATAATTAGGCTAAGATCAGGTCATCAAGATGAGACTCCCCCATGATGGAACTGGGGGCTTTACAAGGAGAGGAAGAGAGATCTGAGTTAGGACATCTGCTCTGTCGCCATGCGATGCCCCCTTCTATGTTATAACACAGCACAAAGCCCCCACCAGAAGGTGAACAGCTGCTAGCACCAGGCCCTCAGACTTACCAGTCTCCAGAACAGTAAGAAATAAACCTCTCTTCCTCATAAATTGCTTAGTCTCAGGTATTCTATTATAGCTAAGAAAACTCCTATATATCAGCTCCTTTTTAATAATAAAAGAAATAATTTTAGTAAAGGAACTTTTGAGGGATTTTTTAAAGTTTAAGACAAATTCTTTGAAGGATTTTAATATCATTTTGGACATTACTGCCACTTCTAATATACTTTGAATTTGATAAATAAACTGGCTGAGATGCTGACTTTTGCTTCCCAGGGATAATTTATACTTAATTCCCAGCATGTGTTACATTCACCAAATAAGTAACCTCAAATTAGCAGAATATTAGATCATTAACTATAAAATGGGTTTTTTTTAAAGTGTATGTTAGTGGGCAGCAACTTATTTTTTCTTAGAAGGACAAATGTTTTTATAAGGAAAATGTCCGTGGTGTGCAAGACGAGGACTAAGGGCTGTAGTTTGGAAGAAACGAGATGGAAGGTTGAGCTCTACTGTTCAGTATAGAAAATTCTCACAGATGTGGAGTTTCAATGGGAAGGAGGTAAATGAAAGAGAGTTTACTGAGAGAGAAGAAGTGGCCAAGTAATGTGACAGAAGACTAGCAACTGGAAAGAAGTGTGCAAATAATTCCCGGAAACAGGGCTGTTGAAAGAATTTTAAGAAGAGGGGATCATCTAATACAGGGTAGCCACAGTCTATTTTAAATTGCACACAAACTTTATAGTCACCCTGTATCACTTTTTAAGACATTTTCTACATAATTTTTTGCTGAACTTTCATCTTCCATTGCTTAAAACTTCAGAGAAGTCATCTATACAAGTGACTGACCTTGAGGAAATCAAGGAAAAGTCTTTGCCCTTGGTTTGTGTAAGACAGAACAAAAAGAATAAGCATTGGAGGTGAGATGGAAACAAGACTGAGCATTCAAGGGAGCAGGAGATGAAGACCACTGGGCCCGTGAAAACACTCATATGACAGCTGTCTCCCAGAGATGGGCAGAGATGAAAGGGAGTGGATGTTTTTACTTCCTGAGCAGGTTGTGTTGTTTTTAAAAATAGGGATAATTTGACTGAGATATAGAATATACTTCTAAATAATAAATGAAATTGTTTCAGAAGTTTTATGGAAGTTAGTACTGTCAAGGCAAATATGTTTTGTTTGTCATCTGATCATGTCATATGCATTCCCTTCTACATTGTGGGTTAGAAGAAAGTTCCTATCTTCATTTTCAATATGTAGAAACTGGGATATGAAGAAGGTTAGGGACTTTCTGAAAGCCAATCTGTAAGTTAGAAATGGAATCAATCAGAATCCAGACCCATAACTCAAGTTCACTTTGTGATCTCCAAACACCGTGGTGAGAATAGTTAACATTTGGCCCTCTCCTCGCTGTTTGGCACTGAGCCTGTATCTTAGTATTCCCAGGCCTTTTTTCTTTACTGTAAAAAAAGTAAATGATAATCTTGGGTGGATTAAATGATGTCACATATGCAAAGCATTAAGCACAGTGCCTGGAACAGAGTTAAGCATCCAGTGAATACTAGAATTATTCATTTATTTGTTCTTTCAATTATTATTTGGAGAATAAAAATGAATATTCATAAAATTATTCACATTCTTTTCAATTCTTATCATTCCAGAAAGCATTAAGAAGGATTTCTAGAATAGAATTTTAAAGAATTCTGGTTTTTCAGCCCACAGCAGTTTCAGTATCATGGACACTACAAATTTGTACTAATTGAATAAAGTCTAAAGGGAAGTCATAGGTCACCCAGGGACCCAGAGCTCGCAAATCCTCCTGACAGTAGGACCCTGGGACCTATTCTGCCTCAGTTCAAGCATAATCTTCCATAGATGCCTCACAAACTGAGGCACCTGTGAATCTCTAGCAGCTCATGACACAAGAGCCTACATATCACAGGGTCTACATATCAAATTATGCTGCCACCACACCTTATCCCAGAAAAATTCTAAATTTTCTTTCAACTTCAAGATTCAAGCATTAGGATTGAGGATTTCTTCTGTTTTCTTGAATATAGTATATACTGTATATCATAGACTAGAGGTGATGAAAGGGACATTTTATCATGGTTGATGACAACTAATACTTGTTCCCTCCAAATCTCAGGTCAAAATTTGACCCCCAGTCTTGGAGGTGGGGTCTGGGACAGATGTCTGGGTCATGAGGTCGGATCCCTCATGAAGAGCTTGGTGTTGTCCTAGTGCGATGGGTGAGCCCTTGTTCTACTAGTTTTGGTGAGAACTGATCATGTAAAAGAAAGCCTTTACGTCTTTTGTATTTAGCTGGATGAGGTTAAAGCACATTCTCCTTAGTAAAGTATCACAAGAATGGAAAGTATCACAAGTAAAGTACTTAGTAAAGTATCACAAGTATCCAATGTATTCAGTACTAATAGAAAAACAACCACACACCCACATGAGAAAAAAACACAAGTATATTCAAGTGGTGGGGAGGAGGGAGGAGAGGAAGTGGAGGCGGGAGAGGGGAGAAGGGAGGAGGACTGGTAAGCTCTCACCTAATGTTCACAATGTGAGGGTCCACAGTCCACAGCACCCCCCCCCCCGGGTGAAGGGCTCAACTACAGCTTGACCCTACCTTAGAAATGCAACCAATGCAACCTAATCATTTGTACCCGCATATTAATCTGAAATTTTAATAAAAGAGCCTGGCACCTCCTCCTCTCTCTCTTGTCTTCTCTAAAATCTCTTGCCCATTTTTAAACTGGGTTGTTGATCTTCATGTTACTGGCTTGTAAGAGTTCTTTCTACATTCTAGACAAAAGTCTTATGTGAGAAATTGTCTTGCACTAGCACACTGGCAAGAATGTCCACTACACTGTTGAGTAGAAGTGGGGAGATGAGGCATTTAAGTCTTTCATTATCAGGGTGATGCCCTTTATCAACTCAAGGAAGTTCTATTACATTTATTTTGAACAACACTTCTTTCTCCTTGGACAGAATTCCTTTGGTCCCACAGAAAAGAGCTCAGCTATAAGATTTAGCTTTCCCATAGGAGGAAAACCTCTGTGTATTGAAGACGTGTTTAAGAATCAGACTCTATTGGCCGTGTGCTGGAATCTAACTTTTGCTTTCAAGATGAATGAAAAATATTGTTACATGTGCTTGTATTCTTTTTTTTTATGCTATGGTGGAAATTAGCAATTGGCACAGCATTCATTCCCAGGGAACCCAAATGCAGACAGAGAAATCAGATCATCACAGGCTAGGCAACCACTTAGAATTAGCATATGTGATAAATATTTCCCATCCCTGACCTACAACATTTCCACATAAAACAGAAAGAAAAATTTTACTTTGTACAGATTATAGGTATAGATTTCAAATCACTGGGTATCTGGATGTGGTGAGTAAATGCCTGTAGAGAATCATCTTTTGACTTTGAGATACTTTTCATACCTATTTCTCCAAATAACCTTGAGGACAGGGCAGGGATTCAGAGAAAAGATCACAATAAATCAGCTAAAAGTAGAGCTGTTGTGACCTACTGATCCATCCCTTGAAAGCTCCTGAGATTGCTCATTAAAAAATGCTAAGGCTCATTAAGCAAAGTTTCAAAATCACTGATCTTGTCCAATTTTCGCTTTATGAATGTTGAAGTGTAAGGAGTGAGGTTGAGTGTCTAAGAGAGTTGAAGACAGATCTCTCCATCCTGGTGTGATATTTTCTTCAGCACCACGAACATGCAAAGAAGATATTTACATTATATACCCAGGAGTCATTAGTAATAATAATAATAGAACAGCATAGCCACGTGATACTTTATAAAACACTCACTCACATTGGCTCCTATAATACTTTCACTTCCAAAGCAGGAAACTGGGGCTTAAAGAGAAGTGACTAGCCTGAGGTCACAGAGCTGGTATGTTATGTTATTGGGCTGGGACTCAAGCACAGCTCTAGCTATATTTAGGCCAATGCACCATGCACTCTCTGTACCTGAAAACGTAAGGCTCACAGACCTCTGCCAAGCTCCTTACTCAGGTATCCAACCACTAATGAGCTAGAACCACCTTGGATGCCCCACAGGTGTTACCAACTCATGACACCTGAGTCACACTGACATTTCTGCCCCCCTCCTTAAACACATACAGGTGAAGTCTGGGTGTCTATGTTTCAGAATCTCCCCAGCGGGTAAAAAATGCAGAGCTAAAATTGTAACACCCTGGCCTAGAGAATAGAACCCTGGCTTTTTCATATAGCACACAAAGACTGTGCCTCTGTGATCATTCCAGGCCCATTCGAAACCTGCTCTTTTCTACTCCATGCCTGATACTTTGCATTTCAGGATCATAATACTTGGAGTTCTTTGAACCTGGTATATTTTT
>NW_003852473.1:676273-693422 GCF_000181295.1 Otolemur garnettii
ATCATCCTTAATCATCAGAGAAATGCAAATCAAAACTACTTTGAGATATCATCTAACTCCAGTAAGATTAGCCCACATCACAAAATCCCAAAACCAGAAATGTTGGTGTGGATGTGGAGAAAAGGGAACACTTCTACATTGCTGGTGGGAATACAAACTAATAGGTTCCATTGGGCAAGATTTTTGCAGAACACTTGGAGATCTAAAATAGACCTGCCATTTGATCCTACAAATCCTCTACTAGGTGTATATCCAGAAGACCAAAAATCACATTATAACAAAGATATTTTACCAGAATGTTTATTGCAGCCCAATTGATAATTACTAAGTCATGGAAGAAGCCCAAGTGCCCATCAACCCATAAATGGATCAATAAATTGTGGTATGTGTACACCATGGAATATTAAGCAGCCTTAAAGAAAGATGAAGACTTTACCTCCTTCATGTTTACACAGATGGAGCTGGAACATATTCTTCTTAGCAAAGTATCTCAAGAATGGAAGAAAAAGTATCCAATGTACTCAGAAACCAATTTATAACTTTCATATGAAAGCTATAACCCAATTATAGCCCAAGAAGAAGGGGAAAGAGGAGAGGGAGGGGGGAGGAGGGGGGACGAGAGAGGGTAATGGTGGTGCCACACCTATGGTGCATTTTACAAGGGTACATGCGAAATTTACTAGGTGTAGAATATAAATGTCCTAACAGAATAATTAAGAAAATGCCGTGAAGGCTATGTTAACCAGTTTGATGAAATCATTTCAAATTGTATATAAAACAAGCACATTGTACCCCATGATTGCATTAATGTACACAGCTATAATTTAATTTAAAAATCCCCCCCCCCAAAGAAAAGAACCTACTCAATCAGTGCATGGCTCTTGGGTCAGGATTTGCTTGACCTGTTAGAGTTCATGGCCCACCCTTCTGGTTCCATTTCACCATGTATATTATTTTATTATTGAATTTATAATAATGACTCAATGATCTCCCTTACTGAACTGAACTGTTGGCAGAGCCATGCCTTCTTTGTATTTTTTGCACAATGGGGATGGAGTTTTTCTGCCTACCACCACAACTCATTTTCCTCCTTTTGACTCAGTACAAAATTTCCTGATTTTGTAAGGCCATTCTTTCTCCTATACATGAAAGAGCCATGAAAAAATTTTAAGGGCATCTCCTACATATTATTTGTAACAGAATTGCAGGGATTGGAAGTAAAAGCAAATTAGGTCAGCAATCTAGAGATTGATGCCTACAGCCTGAGTCCTTGTTCGTTAATAAAATAAACAACATGACACACACATTTATTACATATCTGCTGTAGGCTTAGCATCTCAGCATCACAACAACAGGTAATCTCTACCTGAAGTCACTCACTCTCTAGTTTGCTACATCAAATATATGAGGGACCTATGTGAAGGACTACAGGTATATATATTTGTAATTTTTCCAAGGAAAATATCATGAGCTAGTAATCTGTATCCCTAAAATCCTAAAATAAGAATAAATTATGTATTATATGATTTGTTTATAAGAATGTTCTTGATCTTACTGTAGATACCTATAATTCTTCTATTAGACTCTCAGCTTGTCAGTATAAAGTTTTGATCCCTATTAAAATGCAATAACCCTTAGGGGAAAGCATTAATTTTTTATTAATTAATAATACCTTCCTCTTAAAGAAATACTTAGAGGTAGTTTTTTAGGAAGACAAAAAATAAGAGAAAGAAGGAGTGTAGAAAAGAGGTATTAGCAAGTGGGCAAAGTTAAAGAATTAGACACTAGAAAATAAATGATTCCATAGGACTTTTTCTTTTTTAATTGAGACAGAGTCTCACTTTGTCACCCTTGGTAGAGTGCTGTGATGTCACAGCTCACAGCAACTTCAAACTCCTGGACTTAAACAATTCTCTTGCCTCAGCCTCCTGAGTAGCTGGGACCACAGGCACCTGCCACAACACCACAATGTCCGGCCATTTCCATAGGATTTAGGTCAAACATCATGAATTATTGTTTTGGCTAAGCAAAATTAAGGTGAATTTATTATATAAGTATAAAAGAATATTAAAATTTGAACATTTCTAATTATTTTCAGAAATGTCTGTAACTATCTATCTATCTATCTATATATATATATATGTGTGTGTGTGTGTGTACTGGAATGAACAAATCAAAAGATTATAAATAAAAAAAAGATTATAGATGATAAAGCCACTACATCAGAGACAACCAAAATATTCAATGATAGGGATAGTTCAATAAATTATAGGACAGTATTTGCTAAGATTGGTCTTTTTTTTTATTTCAGAGTATTATGGGGCATGAATATTTTGGTTATTTGGGTCACTTTTGTAATGCTCCAGTCCTGGTTATAAGTGTGTCTGTCACTCAGATAGTGTTCATTGTACCCATCAGGTGGGTTCTTGCTTATTTTGCCACATTAATCCAACTTGAATTAATTTTTATGAGTGGTGAGAGATAATGATCCTATTTTATTTTTCTGTATATGGCTACTCAATTTTCACAGCACCACTTACTCAATAGGAATTCTTTTTCCCAGTAAATGTTTTTGTCTGCTTTTTCAAAGATCAATTGGCTATATGTGGATGGTTCTGTCTGAGTTTTCTATTCTATTGCATTAGAATATTTCTCTATTTCTGCCAATATCATGCTGTTTTGGTTATTACAGCCTTGTAGTATAGTCTGAAGTCTGGTAATGTGATGTCTCCAGATTAGACTTCTATATAACCATTATAAATATTGTTCTAAAATAGCATATATTAATAATTTCTCAGATATTACAGAATAGAAAAGATGTAGAATATAATGAAGTAAAAAAAGTCAGATTATAAAATAATATTTAATACAGGGTCCTAGGTTTGTGGAAAAAATATATATATGCATACACATACATATACCAAAAAATGATCTAACCCCAGTATTAATAGTGATTGCCTTTGCAAGGGTCTGGGAGTAGGGAAACTAAGAATATTTATTATGAGGAAATAAAACTTTTTGCTTATTTATGTTCTTTAATTTTGTTTTAAACTGCAGTTTTGAAATTATACATTTTAAAGGAAGTTCAAGCAAGTTATAACATTCTAATGCATTCTGCTACATTACATGAGATTGTTAATCATAAAGGAATGTGAGGGAAACAGATGCACAAATGAATAACTAAGTGCCCACTGAAGATGCTACAAAGAAGAGAAAGACCAAAACCAGTCAAAGGATCACTATATGTAAGATACTGTTTATCTGACAAAAGCAAACAAACAAACCCAGAACATCCACATAATTTTAAAATATTTAAAGTCAAGTAAACATTTGCGAGATGGACAAATTTATTCATTCATGGAAATAAACACTGGTGACAAGGATGAAAACTTAGGAAGATATAACAAGAAAGAATACCAAGAGCCAGAATAGGTGATAAATAAATTTAAGAAAGATTCCACATGTACATGAAACCACAGTGCCCTGCATGTTTCCACTCCTACACTGGGAATATTAGTCATCCTGGTCAAGAAACGCAAAAAAAGGTTGCATGGGAACACATATTCATTATCATATGTAGTCAGCTTGTAATGCGGTTCATCATGTCTATCTGTATGTGTCTTACTTTTTCTCCTCCTTGAACTCTGAGAATTCTAAGAGCCTGTTCAATGTTCTCCAGTAGAAATAATAGATTGGAGATTAAAATCTCCTTACACAGTTCTTGAATTCTTATTTCTTTATTAAGCTTGTTGAGTGCCAGTGGCATTATAAACCATAAGTCTAACTTTTCCACCAACTCCTAAAAAGTCAGCTGAAGGTAGAATCAAAATTAACAAAAGAAATAAATCAGAAACAATACAAAAATCTCTGCAGTGCGTTAAGGCTAGAAAGAATTTAAACACCACAAGCAAATATCCAATGACATTTACAAAGCACAGACACTGTCAAATTCATCTGTGAGTTAATGCAATAATTACAGATGTATACTTTCCAACAAAATCACCATTGAGAATGTAGCAGCCAGGAAAATTTCAATCACAGGGAAAAGCCATAAAGAGTTACTGGAACTATCATCTATTAAGACATAAAGTTGAATTTGCAATACTGATCCTTTTCTTTCTTAAGAATGAATGTAAACAGTTAGATACTTGTGTAGAATAAATACACATGTTTATGTCTATACATATATGTCTTTGTATCTATATCTTTATCCCTTTGTTTTTGTGTCTGTGTATCTTTATATTTATCTTATTTGGGCTTCAGTTGGATATATTGGGTACCAACTTTGGGGCACATGAAGTTTATAACCAAAGACCACATCTCAACAAACAAAATCCTTCTCTAAACCAGTTTTGTTGAATAGAACATTCTGTGCTAATGAAATATCCTGTATCTGCTCTGCCCAACACACTAGCCACTAGCTACCTGTGACAACTGAGCATAGGAAATGTGATTAGTATAATTGAAGAACTGAGCTTTAAATAACATTTAATTTTGATAAATTTAAATTAAAATTTAAATGGTCTCTTTATTAAAAGAGGAATCAAATAGTCAGATTTGTCCATTTATTGGGAGGTTCACTTTAAATTAAGGACACTCACAAAATGACAGTGATGAAATGCAATCAAAGTAAGGAAGATGCCTTTTCTTACCAACTGCTTGCATATGGATAAGCTGAGCTCCACTTTCCTTCTTCAGAATTCAGCTATTCATATGGATTTATGGCAGGGAAGAAAATGGGTGGGAGATAAGCACAAGCTATTTGAGATGCTCAAAATTGCTTCTTGAAGGTGAGGATTGTATATTATTCTATTTTCTGCATATAGAATAGAATAGTTGGTCAAATAATGTTTGTTTTTTAACATGTTAAATAAGGTGTGTCTGTTTATCAAAATGGGAAACAAATCCAGGCATGTGACTTCTATAAGTATACTAAAAACTATAATTGACTGTTCTACTCTTGTCCATGATTTTCACTAGACTTTGGCTATTTAGACCCTGTAAACATTAATATATTAAAAATCACACATTTATAACTTTATTACTGTTAAAATACCTAGAATAATTTTATAAAAGTATCTTTACAGTTATTCGATTTAATTTTTGTCTTGATTTCTTTCATACTTATACACAAAATAGCTATATGAAAAAAATGCCCCCATATGTGTAAAATTCTAACATATATTGTTTAATTTATGTCCTAGGTAAGATTCCAAGTACCTATTTAAGAAAGTTTACTTCAATTAATTGCTCTGCTTCAAAGGAGAGCTATGTATTTATTAGAAAGAATGTATGTATACTTTTTGGTCTTGGTAGCCAGGAAGCTTTGAGGAAAAAAATAAAAGGAACTGTCATTTGTGGGAAATAATTCCATGGCTCTCTCATGCTTCTGCATGTCTTCATGTGAGGCACTAATTACTTCTGGTTCTGGATTATCTTTTGTTTTTATAGCAAGCAACCTTGGAGAACAGAGATAGTGTCTCTCTAGAGCAAAATACAGCCACACCTATTGCCTATTATTCTACAATTTGATTTCTTTGGCTCAAAGTTCTTCTGATGCAAAATAACCCATTGTCTGTACAGGTATCACCTGGTTCTCTTTGCATCACCATATGGCATCTGTGACTCAGGGAATCAGTGTAGGAAAATACTGTATAGATATTCTAGCTACTACTATTGCTATGAGTTATGAAGTCTTTTTAATACAGGGTTCCCTCATTCAGGGCTGGATGGGGACCACATATTCTAGGTCTGAGTGACTCAGAAATCAGTCTCATTATACCCCATCTCTAAGCACAAACAGGTCTTTTTTGAGGTCTCATTCTTTGGGCTCCAGCAGGGTCATGAAAGAAGCAGCCTGACTGGCATCTCATCTGGACGGTTCCTTCTAGAGTAGGGAACACGCACCTTACTGCCTCACCTGGGGCAAAGACTGCAAGGACTGCACGACCACCTTCCTTTGCTAATTTTAGGATTATTTCTGCCTACAGGCTCCTGGCCAATTGTGACATGTTCCCAACATACGTTCCCCAAACCACCCTGCATGCAGGATAGAAAAAGCAGTATATTAACCACTAAACAGAAGGCCCACGTGGGCTCCCACTTGCCCCCCCCCCCATTATTGGAGGTTCTGTTCCTCCTCTTTCTTTTATCTATTTCTTTATCTGCCAGTAAACACCCCTCCTTTTGCTTACTTTCATGGCCTGTGGTTTCATTCTTTGAACCCTGAGATCTGACACAGAGAAATTCTAGCTGCACTTTGTCCCTGACTTCAGAGTATCATAAATTCTTCCAGGATTCATGAAAATGTGGCAGATTTTTTGCTAACTCGCAAGTAGGTTAAACCTCACATCCTTCACAGTTCTAGACACTCAGTTATAACCCAGGGTTTCATATAATACACTTTCCCTCTAAATTATATAGTTCTTATATTTTCCTTATTTTATGTATTTCAAAAATTGGAAGTCTACTCTCTCCCATCATCTCACAATTAATAGAATGATAATAAATCTAATGGTTGAAGCTTTATACAGATTTTTAAAGATGAAACAAGTTCTGACATAAACCTCAAGGCCTTCATTAACAGATGATCAAGAAGATCCAATAATGAACTCAGACAGGAGGCTAGGGCATCGTTATGGAAGCTTCAAGTCATTGTTGCAAAAACTAGAGAATTAATGTGAAGCAAAGAAGATGGCTCATAGTTACAGGAGCAAGGTCTGGAGTCAATACCAGAAACTGTGAATTCAGAATGGGTTTAGTCATGGTAGCAAAACACAACACAAGGTAGGGTACATTAGACATGCTCAACAGTGTATAAAAAAGCAATCCACTGGCTCAGAGAAGGTATTTACGAATCATATATTTGCTATGGGGCTAATATTTTGAATTTATAAAGAACTGCCATAACTCAAAGATGACAAAAGTAACTTAATCAAAAAAAATGGGCAAAAGACTTGAATAGACATGTATCCAAAGGAGACAGAAAATGTACAAAGGACCAATGCGCACATAAAAAGTTCTAAAGGTATTCAACTTCACTAATCTTGGGGCAAGTAAACATCAAAACCACAAGGAAATGCCACTTAACTCCCATTGGCTACTAGAAAACTCTCATGGCTACTATAAAAAAATGACATGTGTTTATAAGGATGTGGAGAAAATGGAACTTTTATGCACTGTTTGTGGAAATATAATATTGATAGCATTATGGAGGCTCCTCAAAAAATTAAACATATAATTACTACATGATATAATAATTCTACATCTAAGTATATATACCCCAAAGAGTTGAGAGCAGAACCTAAAGAGATCTTCGAACACCCACCTTCGTAGCAGCATTATTCACAATAGTCAAAATGTGGAATCAACAGATGAATGGGCAAACGAAATGTGGCATATACGATATACAATGGAATATTAGCCTTAAAAAGAAAGGAAATTCTGACATGTGCTACAACATGGATAGAACTTGAAGACATTACGCTGAGTGACATAAGCCAGTCACAGAAGGACAAAGACTATATATAAGGGGCCACATATATAAGGTACAAAGACCAGTTGAACTCAGAGACAGAGGTAAAATGGTGGTTGCCAAGAATTGTGGGGGAGGGGAAGGTTTTGTTTAATGTGTGTAGAGTTTTAGTTTTGCAAGACGGAAAGAGTTTTGGAAATTGGGTCTGCACAACAAGGACAATATGCTTAATACTAACTGAAATATACTACTGAACTTTATATGAGAAATGGTTAAGATGATACATTTAGGTTATGTGTATTTGAACACAAATTTGGAAAGAGCACAAGGCAGAGAAGAATAGAAGTTGGTCGAGTTGTTAAAAGGGAGTGCATCTCAGGAGTTTACCAATCTGGAATCTCAGAGCTAATCCCCATGTAAGTCTGTGAGGCTCTTGCAACCCTCCTAACCACAGCAGGCTTAGGAGGGATGCCCTGGATTTCCCTCCTGTGCAAAATGTGAAGTCTGGGTATCAATTAGACACAATTTGAAAGTATCATGAAAACTTTCAGATTAGTTGCATCTCAAAAAGAAGGCAATTACTCCCTCTCTTGTTTTACTCTAAACTGATAGTGTTGATACACAAACAATACAGAAATTTATTCCCCTGGTAAAATAGTAAAACAACAGGTGAAGGAAAAGGCCTTTGGTGACTGTGGCAAAAGACCTCAGGTGCCTACCACAACACCCATCCTCTGTCTCTGACTTAGTAATAAACTAGAGATCTGGCCAGGCATGACAATTACATCTCCCAGACTCTGTCTTGCAACTAGAATCCACCACTTGACTAAACTCCGACTAATAACATGTAAATGAAAATGTTACATGATGACGTCCGGGAAATTCCCTGAAGGATAACTTGGAAACATTCAGTGTTCCTTTTTTTTTTTATTCCTCTACCCCAATCTCTGGAACTCAGAAGTGATGGCCAGCATTGCTACACTTATATTGGGCCATGATAATGAGGCCCACAACCTAGGAATGGTGGAGAACCCTGGAAAGAAACTCTATTTTCTTTTCTTTCTTTCTTTCTTTTTTTTTCTTTTTTTTTGACAGAGTCTTACTCTATTGCCTGGGTAGAGGGCTATGATGTCATAGCTCACAGCAACCACAAACTCCTGGGCTCAAGTGATCCTCCTGCCTCAGTCTCATCAGTAGCTGGGACTACAGGAGTCCACCACACTACTCAGTTAATTTTTCTATTTTTAGAGGAGCCTCACTGTTGCTCAGGCTGGTCTGGAACTCCTGAGCACAAAGGATCCATTCATCTTGGCCTCCCAGAGTGCTAGGATTATAGGCGTGAGTTGACAGCTCTGGCCAAAACCATCTGTTTTCAAGTAATCTTCATATTTGTGCTGTCTATCTCCGTATTTCCCTTATGTAGGAGAATAAGTCACTATGGGCTTAAATTTTTTATCGTATACAGCTAAAACTAACTCTGACCAGCATTGCCTCAATTGGGATGTTCTCTTTGAACTTTCCCAGCTTCATCTCAAGATAAAAATGTTACCCCGTCTCCTTTGGGTATGTAATCTTACACACTCACCCCATGGATTGATGTGCACCAACAGAAAATATATAGTACCGCTTTTTGAAGTTTTATGATTTCATTCTTTTTTCTTTTTTCTTCACCAAAATGTCACCCCAGTTTATAAAATATATTTATTGTACATATTGTTCTGCTGCAAACAGCTTACTTAATCGTGGGTTTAATATATTCCGAAGCATATGCTTTCAGATGTAAAAACATGATATGCAGCCTGAGTTCAGCTCAGAATTTTGCTTCAGCAACAACCCCCTTCACAAAACAGAAGGCATATGACTGCCAAAATAATAATGACAATAATAATTATAATTAGCAAACCATTGTCTGGAGAACCATGGCTTTTAGTGATAAAGTAACTTCAGGAAAGTGGTCCTGTTATTCCTTTATCTTAGATTTGCTGAACGTGTCTTAAGAGCTTAGCTTGAAGAGGAAAGTTGAATTTGTTCTATGTAAGTAGAAATCAGGTTGGAAATGGTGAAAGTCGTCCACTGGAAAGGATCTTCTATTCTAGAAGTTTAAGTCAGAGGACTTTGCTGCTTCAAAGCAGCTGTTTAAATGTTAGAATCATATGTTAGAGGGGTGCTTCACAGGAGACTATGCAGCAAACATTTTGTGATACACACACACATTTCCTGCAAGTATGGAGGGGAAGTATGTTCTCCTAGAGTTGGTACATTTCATCCAAAAAACTAGTGCATTGCATTTAACTTGTAATTTTAGACCAGACCAGTCATTTTAGACCAGACTTGGAAGCAGCTAATAAAAGCTCTTTTGTGGCAGTTAAAGCTAAACACCGAATTTTTTTTTCCCAGAATTCCAGCATAATAGAAACTCAGTACTGGGCTACCACAGGGCCTGGTATGTTTAAGGAGGTACCACATGAATGCTTTTTGAATGAGCGAAAGAATTAATTAATGATTAATTAATACAGCAAACTAGTGTCTTGAAAGTATTTTTCAATTCTGTAAAACAAAGGTATGTTTCCTTCCTTCCCCTTATTTTGAAATGAATGAAATCAGACTTTGTAACTCTGAATAATCACGCTTCTCTCACAAGGCACAGGTTCACTGACATCTGCTGTCCCCACATGGAGACTCTGTCATATTCAAAGAACATCAACAACTTCAGCTCTGAATTGCTCAAATCAGGCATTAGTAGAAAGACTCTCTTCTGGTAATAGAACCTCAAACGCAATTTGTCATTTGTATGGCAAAGAAACAGAGCTCCGCTGACAATGAATTAAGTTATTCAACAATTTGCATAACGCCCCTAAGCTTATGTGCATGTGCATTTCAAAAAGGTGGCTCTGACATCCCAAGCCTGCTTCTCTTTGGAGGTCTAGATCAGTTTGCATGCTTTTAGCTGGTTGGTTCCTCACACTGACCTTACTGTCCTTCAGGGTCAAGAGACGGTTGCAATGTGCCTTAAAGAATCCTTCCCCCCAATTTCAGGACTTTATTGTTTACAAAGTAATTTCCCTACCCCATTCCCCAACTACCAAAGAGGAAATGGGGCTCCAAATTACACTAGTTCTCACTCTCCAGGAGACAAGGTGCTAAAAACTATGGCCATCATCTCCCTTATGAGGCTTAGCTGTCCCAGGCAGAACTTCAACCCCATCGGTTTGTAGATATAAACTTGTTCGTTTTAAAATCTCTCTAAGCTTCAGTTTCCCAAGCAGTAAAAGTGAGGATATAATAGTACAAAACTCAGACTTGCCAGAAAGATGAAAGGATGTAATTCACATAAAGAAAATAACACTGTGTCTGGAACGTAGGCAGCCATCCGTGAAGGTTAACCATTATTATAATGATCTCCCTTATAGAGAATAAAAGCTGCGGCTCAGACAGGTTGTTTATTTTGATCAAAATTACACAGCCAAGAAGTGGTAGAGCCACAGCTCAAATGTGTCTGGCTGAAACCAGAATCTAGTGAAACGCACTAGTGCTATTTTGCTTGAGTGAGGATTGAAGTGACATGCTGGCATTGTCAGCCCCTGCCCAGTGCAACAGAGCAAGCACCCAGTAGGGTATTTAGCCCAACCCTCTGTCAGAGGTGGTAGCAAACTGCAGGGCAGGAGGGCATTTGCATTTGCTGTGTTAATTTCACCTAGAGAATGTAGTGAGCTTCTCGATGCCTCAAGCATTTTGATGGCATTATGGGTTTGTAGTTTCTCAAATCTAAGCCAAGTCATATGCTTGCTCCCTGCCAACAAACAATCTCCTTCTGGCCTCTTCTTGCCTTAGGGTCTTGGCATCTTGAAACTTCCCTGCCTCCTAAGGAATGTGGGGGAAGAACTAGTCCTCTGGTCAGCCAGCCAGATGGGACCTGCCAAATTCATTACGACCCTGAAACAATTCTGGGGTCCTGTGTGCTTAAACCTACATCTGCCTGGCTTTAGGGCTTACCTACTCCACCATGCTATTTTTAAGGGGTTCCAGGGGAGGGAGACAGGAGCACAAAGCTTGCTCTTAATCATGAAGCTGCCCCAGAAAAATTGGATTCGTGAGCACTAGTTGACGGCTGGGGAGCCAAGGTGTCATGAGAAGGGGCTTTGAGCACCTTGCAGCTCACAGGCTTCATCCTAAATGGGAGGTACTCCCTTTACATAATATTCTGCTTTTCTTAGGAATTGACCCTGTGCATTGATGGAAAAATGATTAAAAGTCCTTTTTAGGATGGTTTGGAGGAAAATAAATGGTTCTCATTTGAGATGGTTTGCCTCTTCTGTGTCTTGGTGTCAAAGCCGTGGTGGGTTCATGTGAGAAAGGCTTTAGGTTGTTGAAACTTCCCCACAGTTCGAGACCACCTCTTACTAACCCTGGCATGAAACGGAGTCTCTGAGAGCTTTTCTTGCCAAAGTCGCACAGATTCTAAAGGGTGGAGGCAGCATTTGAACCCAGACCTGTCTCCAGACTTTTCTACTTTTTTCCTTCTTCCCATCTATTTCCTGTTTAACTATTTAACCACCCAGTCGTCATCTGCTCTTGGGCATTGCCCACTGCCGTTCACAACTGCTGAAGAAGTAGGGAATCACCCCTGCCACTAACTGAGCTGGGGTTGCCTTTTTCTTACATTTCAGGCTAATGAGAGGGTAGAAATAACCAAGTTACAATATTTGAATTTCTTATTAGAATTCCTCTTGTAGTTGTGTCCTTCACCCAAAAGGTATGCCGTACACCCCTCCACTGTGCACATTCAGTGGGGGCACCACAAACCCCTCTCCTCTTCCCCAACTTGAATTGAAATAAGTCTTTCTCCTATGTCAGTGTGAATTAGACCATCTGCTGGTTTTGTATTAGTACTGAATACTTTGGATACTTGCTTTTCCATTCTTGTGATATCTTACTGAGAAGAATGTGTTTCAGCTCCATCCAGGTTAAAACAAAAGATGTAAAGTCTCTATCTTCTTTTTATGGATGAATAGTATCCCATGGTATGCATATACCACAGCTTGTTAATCCATTCCCGGATCTGTGGGCATTTAGGTTATTTCCACATCATGGCAATTATAAATTGAGCTGCAATAAACAGTCTAGTGCAAATGTCCTTATAATAAAAGGATTTTTTTTTTCTTCTGGTTAGATGCCTGGGCTTGTGGGGACAATTAGGAGGTCTGATTTGAGTTCTTTGAGGATTCTCCACACTCCTTTCCAAAAAGGCTGTATTAGTTTGCAATCCCACCAGCAGTGTAAAAGTACCAGCATCTGAAACTTTGGGATTTTGTGATGTGGCCTAATCTTACTGGGATTAGGTGGTATCATAGGGTGGGTTTTTTTTTTTCCTTTTTTTCTTTTTTTTTTTTTATTGAATAGTAACTCATAGGGTGGTTTTGATTTGTATTTTAGAAAATCAAGGGATGAAACCACTCTTTTTTCTTAATGAGGACTTCTCAGCCTTTCCTGGCCATGGCTTCTGTTTTTGGTAGCTCCCCCTCTCTATCACCTTAGCCCTCTGCAATCAGGAATCCTGTGTGGCTGTAGATGTCCCACACATCATCCCAGGGCCTCCTGAAAACTAAAGCTACCATGGAGGACAGTCAGGAGTCACACCCAGGCTCCCCTAGCCCAGTACACTGGCCTCATGGTGGGGATCTGCCATGGTGGTGTATTCAAGCTGATCTATCAAGGCATGGCAAAAAATAACTAGAATGTCTATACTTTAACTTACTTTAATTTTAAAATAATGCATTCTTTAATTTTAAATAAGCACTCTTTATAAAACATACAGAGGATGCCAAAAATGTATGCACATTTTAAGAAAGGAGAAAACTGTATTAAAATTGTTAACACTCAATCTATACCAATGACTAAACATGAATACAAGTCACATTGTAGCATCTCTTGTTATTGCAGAAGTCGAATGCGACTTGAGTATTATAATTTTAATACAATTTTTCCTTTCTTAGAACACGTATACATTTATTGGCACCCTCTGTATATCATGTTACGATAGTACATATATAATTTATAAATATACACTTGGATTTTGGAACGTATAACTTTTTAAAGGATAGGAATGTAAGGTTTTGGAACATTTGGGAATCGTTCTGACTGGTGCTTCACAAACACTCATGTGTATATAAATCACCGGGCATGTTTGCTAACACGGAGTCAGCGGGCCACTGCAGCTGAGAGCCTGCATTTCTAACCAATTCCCTGGTGATCTTTAGATTTTGGTGTAGGGACCTCACCAGCACAGTGCTATGGGGCTGCCATAGTGTCCAATCAATCAGGACCTGCGCATTGTGAAGCAGGGGGAGTCCCAATGAAGGGAGGAAAGGGAGGAACTCACCGAGTGGCTTCACACAGGAAAGAATTCAAGCATAAGCCAACTAGCAACAGAAAATCTATTGAGAGAGACAGACTGTAGATCCTATTCCACAGAGGAGGGATCCCTTCTCCGGCAGGAAGAGGACTCCTTAGGGGGCAATGATAACATTTTTAAATGTTAAAAAAAAAAAAGAAGAAGAAAAGAAAACCTGTTCAACAGACACACATGACCAGTGTCATCTTGTGGTCAAGCCGTAAAGGTTAACTATAAACTGCTGTAGGGCATCCGGCTTAGGAACATACCATCCTTAGCTGGCCTCTGGCTGGCGACTTCCTTGCTCAGGGGAGTTAGGGTCTGGTGTCAGTCAAAAGAGCTACACAGCAGGCTCTCTGGATCTTCCTTTTCTGCCTATCCTCACATTAATTGGATCCATGAGAACAGACAAATCCATATATATGCTCAGGGATTATTTCTTAAATATTCAAAATGTTTCCTATTTGAAGAAATCTAGTACCTGCATTTTTATTGTAACTATTAAAGTTGATGTGAGATCAGGTTAGATGTCATTTATTTCAAATCATCTCTGTAACAAATTGTGTTTAGTTTTCGTCTTCAGTTAGGGTAACATCCTAAGTCAAGTTCAGTGTTTGAGCTCCCGAAATAAACATCTGAGGCTCCGTTCTCTCTTCCCATGACCTCCGGCACATCCCTGTAGTACATCCTTCTCACGTATTGCCCAAAGGCCACACAATCCTCTCCAAATTCAGCCTCTCCCTGGACTGAGCACTCAGGGAAGTAATGAATCTACTCATTTACTGGGAACAGCTTCCTTCTAGCTAGTTCTAGGGAATGAATAGAGCTGGAAGCATTAAACTTAATTAACACCAAGACTTAGAAGGCAGCCAGAGGGCACATCAATTATGCTCCAGCCCTGGGAAGGAATGGCTGTCAGTACCCTCTGCACTATGGACGTGGTTCCCCAACCTGGGGACACCGTGGTCGCGGGGGACTGCAGGGAGGAGGGGCAAGTGCTCTGTTTGGAACAGCAGTAGCTTCTTACTAAGGACTTTCTTATTTCACTATCTTATTTTCAAAGCTTCTTGGTACTTTATTTTGCAAGGAAACAATGTGCCATTTTTAATTGACTATTTCATTCTTGGGCAGGAGAGGAATTCATTTCAGTGAACCTGTGAATGGTCCTGTCAATTAGCTAGAGGTATTTTAAGAATCCAGAGATAGATGGTTCAGAAAACAACGACAATTTTTAATGTTGCTCTTATTCTGATAACCCAGTTAATGTGTATTTTGTACTGATTGCATAGGAAAATTAAGAATAAGAGAACCTCTTAAGGAACGGCAGATTTGTGGCAGACAGTAAATATCTTCATCAAGTTTTAACCTCTCCTTCCCCATTCCTATTTTAAGTTTTTGCATAGTAGACATTTTTAACAACTTTAAATGTATCTGTAGATTTTTCTTTCTTAACCGCTCTCAGATCATGTCCTTTATGTTTTAAACTTGTACTCACATTGAATTGGTCTAATACATTTATACAATACTTTATAAAATTGATTTATATTTTGTTCTGTATTTGATTTTCAGTATTAAGCACCTGTTATTTTGACTAATTGGCTTCTCATAGTTTCATTATTCCAGATTCTTGGCAAATTATTTAGGATTCTTTTAACTAATATTTGTTAAGATCTTACAAATGTGAAAAAAACTATCTCCTAGGTTTTGAGACAGACTGCCCCTACCCTCAAGAACTCATGGTTTGTGGCTCAAGTTTTAAAATATTTATTATAATTTCTTTCTCTTAGTCATAACATCTCTTGCTTGTATACTTTATCTGTTTTGGCATTTATTTCATTCTGTTAATCTGTCAATTGATGAAAACAACATTAAGAATATTCAGAGTCTAGATTGGTGCCTGTAGCTCAGTGGCTAGGACACCAGCCACATACACAGGTTTGAACCTGGCCAGGGCCTACCAAACAACGATGACAACTACAACAAAAAATAGCCAGGCATTGTGGCAGGCACCTGTAGTCCCAGCTACTTGGGAGGCTAAAGCAAGAGATTCTCTTAAGCCCAGGAGTTTAAGGTTGCTGTGAGCTATGATGCCACCGCACTCTACCAAGGGCAACATAGTGAGACTCTTGTCTCAAAAAAAAGAGTGTTCAGACACATGTTTACAGAATACTTTTACAATTGGTTCAAAAACTCTACATCATGAAATGAGCTGTGGCCCTGGGTGTAGACACTGGATCTCTCCTCTCAACTGGTCACTTTGTTTTGACCAGGTATCAGAATGTACCTCCTGTGAAGTCAAGGTTCTGACTTCTGTCCCCTTATCCTCACATGACTTGTGAAGACCTTACACTTGAATCTAATCAGATGTTCATGAATGTTTCCTATTGGTTGTGAGGGAGGCAATTGGAAGAGTTGAGAAAACTGGCCCATCTCCACATCCACTGGTGGGCAAACAACCCAAAACTCAGGTCTTACAGTCAGAAGAATCATTTCATTTAACCAGAGTCACTTTGCACAGGTTTCACAGCGCACAGTCAGTGTTTTCTGGATGAATTAATGGAGTTGGCCCAGAGCCTGTATCATGGTGGGGTATAAGGAGGTGACAGGCTGGTCTGCACGAGAGGGAGGGTAGCCACCAAGCGTGGAAACTACACAGGCAGTGACCCCCAGTGCAGAGGTTAGGGAGCATAGCAGGTCGCTGACACCAGAGAAAACGAGCAGCCCCGCCCAGCCCCACCTGCCATGGGACACAGCACAGAAAAGGTAGAGACACAGTCCTGAAGCCCTTTTCCTTGTGAGCATTTGGGGTCTGTTGTCGCTTTCTCTTACATCCAAAGCCCAAGAGAGGGGACTCTCCCTGGGGGTTGCAAGGCTGGGATACTTGAGGGGAGGTCTATAAAGGAACCCTGCCTTGTCCCTGCCTGAGGGGTTAAAGACCGAAAATTAGAGGTTATTCCAAGACCAAAGGAAGCAGAGTCCAGGTTCTGTGTGGACAATGTGGCCTTTGTTCACTCAGGTGCAAGTGGGCTGAGGTCAAGAAAAAAGTCAGCATGTGGGTTAAGGTGGGTGGGAATATAAGAGTGGGGAGGCAGGGATTGGCACAAGGCAGGTGGGAATATAAGAGTTGGGGGGGCAGGGATTGGCACAAGGCAGGTGGGAATATAAGAGTGGGGGGCCAGGGATTGGCACAAGGCAGGTGGGAATATAAGAGTTGGGGGGCCAGGGATTGGCACAAGGCAGGTGGGAATATAAGAGTTGGGGGGGGCAGGGATTGGCACACTCAT
>NW_003852473.1:693557-708649 GCF_000181295.1 Otolemur garnettii
GGGGGGGCAGGGATTGGCACACTCATTCCTTCCTGGGCAGGATGGTTCTATCTGGGCGGGTCCCCACACAAGGCCCTGTCACTGCCCACTGCTTTTCTTTCTCAACCCCTTTCTCACTGTAGTGAAGCTGGTCTGCCTATTTCCCCTTCTAAATTCTGAGTTCCTTGGGGGCAAGGACCCACACCTGCAGTATCTGACCTGGTGCTTGGGAGGCTTTCAGTAAAGGCCTGTGGACTGCACGGCCCTTCCTTTCCTTTCCCTTCCTTTCCCTTTCTTTCTCTCTTTCTCTCTTTCTCTCCTTCCTTCCTTCCTTCTTTCTTTTGTTGTGACTTACACAGCTGAGAAAGATACTTGGACCCCACTTTTTATGCAAATTAAGAGAAATTTATTGTACCTGCACAGGGGTCGTTGCCATAGGAAGCAAGCGACCCCACACGACAGATCAAATGGGTCTTTATATTCTATTTCTGCGTCACAGCAAGCAAGCAAAGGAACAGAGGCTGAATCATTGTGGTTAGGTTGTGGGGGGGGTCACGTAGTACAAGGTGGGGGAGGCTGAAGGTACGTCAAACCTCTCCTTTCTACATACTTTCTTATCTTCAAGTTTCTCCTCAAAGTACTTACCCCTCCCAATGCACTCCCTTATCTTCAGGCCTCTTCTCAGAGGTCTCCTCCCCACCCTTGAGGGGGCCGGGCCTAAAGGATTCAAAGGAAGTTTCATTTTCAAGGGTAGGGGGCTTGGTTATCACACTTTCTTTCTTTCACAGAGGGTCTTATTTTGTTGCCCTTGGTAGAATGTCATGGCATCATAGCTCACAGCAACCTCAAACTCCTGGGCTCAAATGATTCTCTTGCTTCAACCACCCAAGTAGCTGGGACTACAGGTGCCTGTGACAATGCCTGGCTATTTTTAGAGATGGGGTCTTGCTCTTGGTCAGGGTGGTCTGGAACCTGTGAGCTCAGGCAATCCACCTGCCTCAGCCTAACTGCATGGATGTTAAACAGAGAACCTGGGAAGTAAGGCCTCAGCTGGCCAGAAGTAGACAGTCACAGAAGTGTTGTTAACAGCTAGAGAGGGCCTCAAGGAAGCCTGAGGAAAGGTGAAATTAGCAGCAATGAGGGCTGGGGGGGGGGGGCGCAGGGAAGGAGCTGTGGCAGCCACGATGAGAGGAGTTCTAGCCTGCATGTCATGAGGTACAGGCTCCTGAAATGAAGAGATTGGGGATTGAAGTGAGGAGTTTTGGGGATTGAAGTTAGCTCCGAGTGGAGTAAGGACCTCAGAAAGCCAAGTGGCGAGAGCTCAAGGAACAGCAACCAGAGTGGCAATAAAGTTTGAGGTGGCCAAGACCTAGTGGAATTATCCCACAGGAATAGATGGAGTTCACAGTGCCCACACACTAACTGAAACAATCCATGTCTTAGAGAATTTTGCAAACAGAATCTCAGTCAATACTTCAAATAATCCAATATGGCAGTATTGTTAACACCCACTATACAAAGGAAGAAACTGAGGCTTAGGAACCTGCCCAAGTAGGGAGTATCAAGACTCAGATTTAAACTCAGATCCTGCGACTCCAGCTCACTGCCACACATCTTCCTGGGCCAACCCACCAGAGCCGTGTCAGTTGGAGCAGAAGGTGGGTGCCTCTTCTCAGGGAGCAGGGGCTTTGCTTCTCAGCTCTAGAGAACCTAAGTGGTATCTTAGGGGTGACAGAAACCACTTCCTCTCTGTGTCCAGTGAGTAGTGTCCCCCGGGCTCCAGGCAGGGGCTCATTATAAAAGGACATAGTTTTGTCACCCATTGTCTTGTCCCAAAGAAATACATCTTTATATGCATGTAATTCTTCTTGCAGGGAAATTAATTTTATTGTATTTACTATCATCTAAATTTTCTATCAATTTACATTTTATTATTTTTGTTAGTATATCATCAGTTGACATTTTTTTCTTTCCTTTTGAATGTTATTGAATAAGGCTTAGACTGCTCCGTCTTCTACACTTAAAACATCAGTTTCAGGCCTTTCCATTCAATATCTGCCCCTTTAGCAGAGAACAAAACCACTTTTGTTTAATAACTGAAATAGTCCCTACCTTCATTTCAAAATCTCCCAAGCACCCACTGCCATACACAGGTTCATTGCTTGGAGATACAAATAAGAAGTAAGTCTCTGTTTTCAGAGAGTTTACATGCAAACCCTTCAATCAGAATTAAACACTTGCTACTCAGAGCTATAAATAACATGGCCCTGGCAGATCCTGGAAACAATGTATCCTGACCGCACCCTGAGAATCATGGTAGTCATAATGACTCTCAAGTCGGTGGGATCTTGAGCCTTTAAAATAAGAAAGACTGAAAGGTTTAGAAAGACTAGAGAAACTGATTCTTCCATTTCTTCCCTGCAAGGCCTCTTGTTAGCCTTTAGACTCTATAGCTTGGTGGTTAAAGAGTACAGACTCTAGCCAGAGTCTATCACAGCAGTTCTCAACCTGTGGGTCGCAACCCACAGGAACTGTATTAAAAGGCCGCGACATTAGGAAGGTTGAGAACCACTGGTCTATCAGTTACCTTCTGCTGGTCACTGAGCTCTTCATGTTTCATTTCCTCATCTTCAAGATGGAGATAATAGTACTCGACTTTTTAATATATAATTCTCTCTACAGATGCAAAAAATATTTGAAACATTGCCTAACATATACTCTTACGTAAGCATTAGCTATAATTATTCTCCCTGCCTTAGTTTCCCCATACACATAACCCAAACAGAGATCACAGTACTGACTCCACAGATTTGTTGTTTGGATTAAATAAGATCATGTATGTTAAGTACCTGGCACACAGTCCACACTAAACACTAGTTCTCTTCCTATTTAAAAATGCATTTTCTTAGTTTAAAATAAGATAATAACATGCACACAAAAATGGTAACTTAAGGGTTGCCTTTTTAAAAATTGCAATGGTAAAGCTTCAGAAATTTGTGAACTTGCCAGTAAAAGTTTTGGCTCAAGTTTTGCTGGGAAATGTATTATTTATGCCCAAAGCCCAAAGGTTATCAACTTCCACAAATTGACATGGCAATTTGTATGATACATTCAATGGAGCTTTTGAAAAGGCTTATTTATGTCATCATTTCAGAATAAAGCAATCCTATCGGTGCCTATAAAGCTTTGCAACACTCATTTCTTACACCCACTCTAAAGGTTTTTAAGTCTGTGAGCTTGTCAAGAAACTGTTGTTTTTCATTTCACTTTGGAACTCTTCAAGATAATGAATGAGAAGGCCTACATTAAAGGGCATTTATAATAACAGTAATAAAACACTCATGCATTTGGAGATAAACCAGCTTTAAAAATGAATTTTGGCTATAAACTTCTTCTTCTGCTTTAGCATATATTTTGAACAGGGGCCTTTACAAAGGCATGCAAATGTTTGAGTGTGGGCAGTAGTATTTTTTTTTTTACTAGACTATTCTTCAGAGCAGTTTTAGATTCATAGCAAAAAGTTGAGCAGAAAGTACAGATATTTTCTATATGCCCCCGCCCCCACACATACACTGCCTCTGCCGTTATCAGCATCTTCACCAAAGTGGTGCATTTGTTAAAAGCTGATGAGCCTACGTTGACACATTATTATCACCCCAAATCCACTCTTGGTGTTACATTGTTACATATTCCATGGGTTTGAATAAATTTATAGTGACACATATCCACCATTACAGGATCACACAGAATAGTTTCACTGCTGTAAAAATCCTCCGTGCTTCCTCTGTCCATAACCCTGGCAACCACTGATCTTTTTACCGTCACCTTAGCCTGCCTTTTCCAGAATGTCATATAGCTGGATTCACACAGCATGTAACCTTTTCAGATTGATTTCTTTCACTTCGTAATATGCTTTTTAGGTTCCTCTATGTCTATTCAAAGCTTTGTAACTTATTTCTTTTTAACAGTGAATAATATAAATAAATATTTCTTTATTTATCCTTTCATCTACTGAAGACCATTGTGGTTGCTTTTAAGTTTGGACACTTATTAATATAGCTACTGCAAACATCCATGAGCATAAGCTTTTGGTTCCTTTGGGTTCCTAGGAAGGAGAATAATGCCGATGACAAGGTAAGGGTATGTTTAGTTTTGTAACACACTGCTGAATAGTCTTCCGAAGTTGCTATACCATCCTGCCTTTCAGCAACAATGAAGGAGAATCTCTGCTTCTTCACATTCTCACCAGCATTTGGTGCTGTCAGTAGTCTGGATCTCAGCCCTTCTAATAGGTTTATAGCAATATTCAGTTGTTTTAATTTACATTTTCCTGATGACATAGAGCATCTTTTCATATCTTTATTTGCCATTTTTATATGTTCTTTGGTATGTTAAGTTCTTGGTCCATTTTTTAAAATTACATTGTTTTTTCCCCCTTATTGTTGAGTTTTTAGTATGTTCAGGTTTTCTGTTTCTTTGTGATTCAGTCTTGGTAGGTTGAATGTTCCTAGGAAGTTACCCATTTCCTCTAGGTTATCCAATTTGTTGGCGTAGGATTCTTTGTAATAGTTTCTTATAATCCTTTTTATTTCAGAGGTTTTTATTTAATGTCTTGAGTTTCATTTATGATTTTAGTTACTTAAGTCTTCTTAGTTTTTTTGTTTAAGCTAAGGGTTTGTGATTTTTTTCATCTTTTCACAAAACAAACTGGTCGGCTGACTTTTACTATAGCTTTTCTGTCCTTTATTTGATTTATTTCTGCTCTGATCTATCCTATTTTCTTCCGCTAAATTTGGGTTTAGGTTTTTCTTTTTCTAGCTCCTTGAGGTAAAATGTTACATCATTTACTTAAGGTCTTTCTTCTTTTTAAATCTAGGCACCTATCTCTACAAACTCCCTTATTAGAACTGCTTTTGCTATATATCATTAGTTTTAGCATGTTGTATTTCCATTTTTTTTTTTGCCTCAAATTATTTTTAATTCCTCTTTGATTTCTTTGATCCATTGATTGGTCAAGGGTATTTGTTTAAAGTTACAAGTGTTATTTCATTTCTAGATTTTTGTGAATTTTCTAGTTTTTCCTCCTGTTATTGATTTCTAGTTTCATACTAGAAACTAGACCACTGTTGTGGTCAGAAAAAATACTTGATATACTTTTAGTCTTTTTAAATATATATATATATTATTAAATCATAGCTGTGTACATTAATACTGGTTTTATATACAATTTGAAATATTTTCATCAAACTGGTTAACATAGCCATCATGGCATTTTCTTAGTTATTGTGTTAAGATATTTATAGATATTTCTACATTTAGGAAGTTTCACATGTACCCTTGTAAGGTTCAGCTTAGGTGTGGTCCCACCAATCATCCTCCCTCCACCCATCCTTCCCCTTCCACTTCCCTCCCCCCCTCCCCTTTCTTGTTCTTCTTGGACCACAATTGGGTTATAGCTTTCATATTAAAGCTATCAATTAGTTTCATAGTAGGGCTGAGGACACTGATACTTTTTCTTCCATTCTTGAGATACTTTGCTAAGAAGAATATGTTCCAGCTCCATCCATGTAAACATGAAGGAGATAAAGTCTCCATCTTTCTTGAAGGCTGCATAATATTCCATGGTGTACACATACCACAATTTATTGATCCATTTATGGGTTGATAGGCACCTGGGCTTCTTCCATGACTTAGCAATTATGAATTGGGCTGCAATAAACATTCTGGTACAAATATCTTTGTTATAATGTGATTTTTGGTCTTCTGGATATATACCTACTAGAGGAATTTTAGGATCGAATGGCAGGTCTATTTTTAGATCTCTAAGGGTTCTCCAAACATCTTTCCAAAAGGAATGTATTAGTTTGCATTCCCACCAGCAGTGCTTTTTAAATATTTTTAAGACTTTTTCTCTAATATATGATCAATCTCAGAAAATTTTTGTATGCACACTTGAGAACAATATTTATTGACACTACAGGATGGTAAGTCCTGTGTATGTCTAAGTCTGTACGGTTTAAAGTGTAGTTCAAGTTTATTGTTTCCTTACTGTTTTTCTGTCCACATGATCTATCCATTCTTGAAAGAGGGGCATTAAATTCCCTTATATTATTGTGTTTCTGCCTATTTCCCCCTTTGAATCTGTTCGAAGTAGTAATTAAATACATTTTCAAGTTTTAAAATCTAGGACCAGATGGCTTCACAGTAGAATTCTACCAAACATTCAAAGAAAAATTAATACTAATCCTTCTTAGACACTTCCAAAATATAAAAGTAGAAGGAATGCTTCCAAACTAATTTTGTGAGGCCAGAATCACCCATGTACCAAAGCCAGACAAAGGTGCCATAAGAAAAAAGAAACTGCAGAGCAATATCTCTGATGAACATATGTGGGAGGTAGACAGGCTGATTTCTCTGCAGGCACACTAATTCAGGGTAAGGTGTGCAAAGCGAGACATCCCTGCTTGAGGCTTCTTATCAAAAATACTGAAGGGCAAAGGAGCCTGGAGGCAGCCCAGACAAGGAACTGTCTTTAAGACTATCCCTGTATGGAGAATCAGCAGGTGGGCAGGCTAAGTCTTTTCAACTCCTGTTTGCCAGTTAGATTAGGGAAGCTGTTTTGTCTGTCATGCAGAGATGAAATTTGTTTTCCCCTCCCCCTTTTTAAATGTGTTATCAGGCAGTTTGTTGACAATTTATTACACTATGCTCTTCCACCCAACCTTGAGGAATGGACTTAGGATTCCTTTTTTCTTATTTTCGAATTTTGACACTTTATATTTTTTCAGGAATGATTTGTATTAGAGATCAATAAAAGGTTTCTGAGGAATTGCGGTGCTGATGCATTGCCTCAATGTGCCACTTGGTGCATGAGAAAATGTATGCCCTCCAGGCTTCTCAGACTTTGTGCATTAAATTGGTGTGAAGTTCCCCTCAGAACCCTGACAAATACAGATGCAAAAATTCTGAATAAAATACTAATAAACTGATTTCAACAACATAGCAGAAAGATTATACACCATGATCAAGTGTGATTTATCTCTGGGATGCAAGATTGGTTAAATATAGGCAAATCAATGTTGTACACCACATTAACAGGATGAAAGATAAAAAAAAAAAAACTACACAAACATCTCAATAGATGCAGAAAAGCACTTGACAAAATTCAGCACTCATTCATGATACATACTCTGAGTGACTTAGGTATAGGAGAAGAGATTTTTTAACATAATAAATATCATTTATGAAAGCCCATAGCCATCAGAATCAATAGAGAAAATTGAAAGCTTTTCTTATACAAGTCAGTAAAAGTCACCACTTCTATTCAGCATAGTATTTGATGTATAGCAACAGCAATAAGACAAGAAAAGAAATAATAAGTTATCCAATTGAAAAGAAAGAAGTGAAACTTTCCTTCTTTGCAGAGACATGATCCTGCAAAGGATCCTAAAGGATGCGCAATAAACCCTGTTAGAACTAATAAATTAATGCAGAAAATTGAAAGATACAAATCAACATAAAGATTTTTTGAATACTTTTCTTTATACTGGTAACAATCTATCTGAAAAAGAAACCAAGAAACAACCCAATTTATAATAGCATCACAAAGAATAAAGTGCTCAGGAATAAATTTAACCAAGGAAGTGAAAGATCATACATTGAAAACCGTAAAATATTAATAAAAGAAATTAAAGATACATAAATGGAAAATATCCTATGGTCATGAATTGGGAGAATCACTATTGTTAAAATGTCCATACTACCCCAAAGAATATACAGATTCATTGCAATCTCTATTAAGATGCCAATAGTGGTGGGTGGCACCTGTGACTCAAAGGAGTAGGGCACCAGTCTCATATGCCAGAGGTGGCAGGTTCAAGCCCAGCTCTGGCCAAAAAAAGAAAGAACTGGAAAAAAAAAAGATGCCAATAGTGTTTTTCCCAGAAATAGAAAAACCAATTCTAAAAACTGGTGAACAGCCAAAGCAATATTTTGAAAGAGAAACAAAAATTGGAGACATAAAACATCCTGATTTCGAATTAGAGTATAAAACCATAGTAATCAAAACAGTAGGGTTCTGGCATAGAAGTAAGCACATAAGCCAATGACTGGAACAGAATAGAAAGCCCATAAACACAGGTATATACAGTCAACTAGTTTTTCACAAAGGTAAGAAGACATTAAGGATAGTCTCTAATAAATGATATTGGCAAAACTACATACCCACATAGAAAATAATGGAATTAGACTTTAATTTACAACATATGCAAAAAAAAAAAATTCACCCCAAAATGAATTAAAAACTTAAATGTAAGACCTGACACCATAACATTCTGAGAGGAAAACAGAGAAAAAGCTTGACAGTAGTCTTGTCAATGACATTTGGGTATCATACCAAAAGCTCATGTAATAAATAAACAAAAATAAACAAGCAGGACTACATTAAACTAAAAAGTTTCTGCAAAGGAAAGAAAACAATTGACAGAAAAATAAAGAATATTGTGAAGTATAAATCATATTGTCAAGTTTTAAACTTCTTTTACATTTTGAATAATTGTCCTTTACTAGATATGTCTTTACAAATATTTCATCCCCATCTGTGGCTTTTCTCCCTAGTCTCTCAACAGTGTCTTTTGCAGAGCAGAAAATTGTACTTTTCATGAAATCCAATTCATCATTTTTTTTCATGATTTGTATCTTTGGAATTATGTCTAGAAAGTCATCATTAAACCCAAAGGTCATCTAGAAATTTCTCCTGTGTTATCTTCTAATTGTTTTATACTTTTACATTTTGCATTATAAGTCCATGATCTATTTTGAGCTAATTTTTGTGGAGGGTGTAAGATCTGTGTCTAAATTATTGTGTTTGTGGATGCTTACCTGTTCTAGCACCATTTGTTGAAAAGATTATCTTTTTTCTGTTATTACCTCTGATCCTTTATCAAAAATCAGTGGACTATATTCACATGTGTCTATTTTTGGGCTCTCCATTCTGTTCCATTGAACTATTTTTCTCTTTTTGTATCAATGCAACACTTTTTTGATTACCATAGTTTTATAGTAAGTCTTAAAGTTGTATAATTTCACAACTTTGTTCTTGTCTTTCAATACTATGTAAGAAATTCTGGGTCTTTTGTCTCACCATATAAACTTTAAAATCAGCTTGTTAGTATTCACAAGGTAACTTGCTGGAATTTTGACTGAGATTGTATTGAATCTGTAGAACAAATTGAGAACAACTGATCTCTTAACAATATTGAGTCATCCTATCCATGACAATGGACTATCTCCCCATTTTATTTAGTTCTCTTAGGTATTGTTAGATCAATACCTAAGAATTTCATTTTTGGAATACTAAATGATAATATATTTAAAATTTCAGTTTCCATTTGTTTAATCCTAGTATATAGAAACTTTTGTATATTACCACTATATCCTGCTGTCTTAAGTATAATTGCTTATTAGTTTCAGGAGGGCATTTTGTCAGTTTTTTTGGATTTTATATATAGGCAATCATGGCATCTGAAAATGGATTAAATGTGACACTTTCATTTTTTCTTCTCAATTTAGATCATTAATTTCCTTTTCTTGTCTTATTGCCTTAGTTAGGACTTCCAGTATGATACTGAATGTAGTGGTTACAAGACACGTCTTGTCCTGTTTACTTACATGAGTGGGAAAGCTTCTAATTTCTCACAAATAAATATGATGCTAGCTGTGGGTTTAATGGTAAGTTCTACCAAACAATTGTTGAAAGAAATTATACTGGTTTCTTCAGTCTCTTTCAGAAGACAAAGATAGAGGGAACCCTTCTTAAGTTATTTCATGAAGTATAATATACAAGGACTTTATAAGTTATTTCATGAAATATAATATACAAGGACTTTATAAGAAAAAAACTACAAACCAATTTTTTCATGAACAATGATCCAAAATCCTCAACAAAATATTAGCAAATCAGATCCAACAACATATAAAAAGAATTATGTGCCATGACCAAAGAGATTTGCCCAAGGTATGCAAGGCTGGTTCAAGATTTGAAAATCAAATAACGTAATCCATCACATCAGTAGGCTAAAGAAGAAAGGTATATGACTATATAGTAGATGCACAAATATCATTTTGCAAACTGAAAAATAGCATTTTACAAAATCTAACACCCATTTGTGATCATAAGTCTCAGTAAACTATAAATAAAGGGGAATATTCTCAACTCAGTATTCTTTAACAGTTGGTGCTTTCTGTTTTGGAAGGCTGTTAATTTTCTCAGTCAATTCAGGCTGCTATAACACATTACCAGGGTGTAAGACACCTTGGATTTCTTACAATCAACATAAATGTATTTTCACAATGTGAGGGCTGGAAGTCCCTGGAAGATCTCAGCATGGTTGTGTTCTAGCAAAAGCCCTTTTCCAGGTTGCAGGCTGCTTCATTCTTGTGTCCCCACAGGCATAAAGGTGTAAGAGAGCTCTTGGAGTTCTTTTTTATAAGGGCACTAATCCCATTCTTGAGGGCTCCAGCCTCATGATCTAATCCCTGCCCATAGGCCTCACCTCCTAATACTCTCACACTGAAGGTTAGGATTTTAACTATCAGTGAATTGGGGGACATAAATATTCAGCTCACAACGTTAACTATTGATTCAATTTCTTTATAGATACAGTCTTGTTCAAATTCTCTATTTAGGCTCTCATGAGCTTTGGCATATTATGCCTTACAAAGAACTGGTTCATTTCATCTAGGTTATCAAATTTGTGGGCACAAAGCTGCTCATACTGTTTCTTTATTATCTTTTAATGTCCACAGAATCCATAGTGATGTTCCCTCTTTCTCGTGCATTATTGGTGATTTGTGGCCTCTCTTTTTTTCCTAACCTGGTTAGATGTTTATTTATGTTATTGATCTTTCAATAACCACCTTTAAGTTTCATTCATCTTCTCTATTGATTTGTATTCAATTTTATTATTTTCTGCTTTAATTTTTATTACTTCTCCTCTGCTTACTTTGGATTTAATTTGTTTTTCTTTTTCTAGGTTCCCAAGGTGGAAACTGATACATTCATTTTATATCATTCTCCTTTTCTAATGTATGCATTTAATACCATAAATCTGATGAACTTCTTTCATTGTATCCCACAATTTTGATAAGTTGTGTTTTCATGTTCTTAGCCATTACTGCCCTTATAACTAATCATTTCTATTGCCTTTATTCTTTATTGCTTTTGTCTTTCACTTTTTTATCCTTTGTGGTTTTACTTGAGTATTTTTATACTTTTATTTTCTCCCTTTTCTTAACATATTGGGTATGATTTCTTAAAAGAAATTATTTTAGTAGTTGCCTTTGAGTTTGAAATACGCATTTACAGCTAATTCAAATCTTCTTTCAAAATAATAATATGTTACTTCACCAATAGTGGTATCTTATACTAACAAAGTAATTCTAATTCTTTCCTCCCATTCCTTATATCATTGCTGTCATTTATTTCACTTATACATAAACATATATATAATGTGTGACACCAATGATATGCATACACATTTGAATATATTATTGCACTAAATTATGTTAGATTAAGAATAAAAAAATGAAAATTTTTCATTTATCTTTCCTTATTCCTTTTCTGATGCTCTTCCTTTTCCTTTACATTGATCCAAGTTTCTTTCTGGCATCACTTTCCATCTCTCTGAATAACTTCTTTTAATATTTCAGAAATATTTGTGTGTTAGAGAAAGCTTTATTTCCCTCTCATTTTTGAAGAATGATTTTTTCAGGGTAAAAAATTCTAGATTGGTGATTTTTTTTCTCTCAACATTTTAAATATTTCACTCCCCTGTATGCTTGTGTGCAAGGTTTCTAAGAAGAAATCACGTGTCATTTTTAATCTTTGCTTCTCTGCAGTTATTCCTCTGGCTTCTTTTAGCATTCGTATCTGTGATTTTATTCAGTGTAAATATAATATGCCTAGGTGTAGTTTTTTAAGCATTTATCCTGCTTGGTGTACCCTAAACTTCCTGAATCTATAGTTTAATGTCTGACATTAATTTGGGGAACATTCTCAGTCATCATTTCTTGAAATAACTTTTCTGTCTATTTCTCTCTTCTCCTGGTATTCCTATCACATATTGTCTCACAGGTCTTAAATATTTTGTTTTGGTTTTCTTTTCACCTTTTTCTTTTTAAGTTTGCTTTTCAGTTTTGGTAGTTTCTATTGGGATTATCCTCAAGCTTGGAGATGCTTTCTTTAGCCATATGAAGTCTATTAGTAAGCCCATCAAAGGCATTCTTTATTTCTATTCCAATGTTTTTGATCTCTAGTATTTCTTTATATCATTTTCTTAGAATTTCCATCTCTCTGATGGAATGTAATATCCATCTGTTCTGCATGCTGTCCATTTCATCTATTAGAGCCTTTAGCATAGTACTCATAGTCATTTTAAATTCCTGATCTGATAGTTCCATGATCCCTGTCATGCTGATGCTTGCTATGTCTTCTCTAACTCTGTTTTTGGTTTTGTATGTTTTGCCTTATAATATGCCTTACAAATTTTTTTGTTTGTAACCAGGCAGAATTACTGGCTAAAAGGAACTGACATAAATAGGCCTTTAATGATATTGTTGTAAAGTGTGGAGAAAGGAAAAGTGTGCTATACCTCTATGGTTAGGTATCAGCCTTTTAATTGGTGAGTTTGTGCCTATTGACTATGATCCTCACTTCATTACACCTTAGAGTAGAATAGGATGGCTACAGCACTATAATAGGGCATTTTTCTTCTCCCAGATGGAAGGTTAGAACAACTGGTATCAGGTAATTTCTTCCCCCCAGGTCAGCTGAACTTTGATAAAACAAATACCAGCAGGTCAGGCTCTGCTTAAATAACTTCTCCCAGGACAGACCTTATTAAGAACAAAATGCTCTGGCACATCTCAAAATGGTTACTTTTCACCATCCCTCAAGGGGACTTCTCTTCTATATTCACTGTGCAAATCTGGTCAGCCTCTGAGAGGCAAAACTTCTAAGAATGACTGGGTCCCTCTGGAGTTTTGACGCTCAAAGTTGTTTGTTAATTAGATGATAGGTTTTCCTACCCAGCGCTTACTCCTGTAGAAATTTCTGGTCATAATTTTCTGCTCTGGTAAGTTGTAATTTTCAGTATCCATCTGCCCATCTCTCCAATTTTGAGGCAGCAGTTTTTCCTATGACCTCTTTAAGGATTTAAACGCTGTTGATTTTTTACTTTGTTGAGGTCTTTACTTGTTAGGACAGAGTGGCCACTTCCAATACCTTACGTGCCAGATAAGAAATGAGAAGTCGATGGTAGTATTTTAAATTTTAAATCTATTCCACTTATTTTTCTCATTTTATCTATCAATTTTTAAAAAGGGAGGTAAATGTTTTGCTCTTTAGAACTAGAATGAATATTCTTTGTTTGGAGGATTTACTGAAATTTTTTCCTCTCCACCTTTTAATACCAACTGTCTACCTGATGCAAAAATTCCTTGTCTTTTTTCTTACTTCTCATTCTCCCTGTGAAAACATTTCTTAGTAAAGACTCTTATATCAGTGGTTGAATAACAAGACCAGTTACCATCAGAGCTAGGAGGGACCTGAAAGTTCCTTAGGGGAGCCACATTCCTGATATTTAAAGCTTTTCTACGACATCCCTGACCATCTATCACCACCTGTTTGTACATGCTAGTGGTAAAGAACTCACCAGTTATGCCCAGCATGTTGAACACAACTGCCTGTGAAATGTAATCAAAACACAACTTCATTTTTTACTTCCCATTGACACTTTATAATGTATTTGGTAGGGCAATATATCTGTAGCCTCTAAATAGAAACTGGCAGAACACATAGTGTTTCTGGTCAATTGTAGGCAATGCACAATGCTATAGTCTTTTTAAGTCACTAAAGAACATCCTCAAGTCTATAAATTAAGTATATAATTCAATATATAAAACAACATTTCACTCTTTATACAAAGGCAAGAATCTCTTCCCATTCTATCTTATACCAGCAAAGCCTTTTAGTGGGGTAAGCTGCTTCTTTTTTCCTGGCCCACCTTGCTAACCTTGGTTTCAGATTCTTCTGGAGTTGGTGTATAGCAGCAGTTCTCAGCCTGTGGATCACAACACACAGGAACTGTAATAAAGGGCCACGGATTAGGAAGGTGGAAAACCACTGAGGGAAATGGAGCAGAAAATTCTCACTCCCTGGACTTACAGAATAGCTACTGAGATCAAACACTAGAGCTCTTCATTTGCAAAGACGCCTTCTAAGGCCTTCTAGCTAATTATGTACTTGTCATGCTTTATTCTTTTTCTTCAAGAGAGCCTCTCAAATCCTATGAGCTTAAAATCTCACAAAGACTAAATCTGTGCATTATCACAAACGTTGCATTAAGCTGGCGCCACAGGCCATGGTTCCAGCTAATAACTAAAATTGGCAGTTCCCAAGTGGACAGAGTTGGTGGGTTCTCCAGAGGTCCTCCAGATGGGAACCTCTGAGATGACTCCAAAAATGTTGGCAATCCCACAGGGAGGCTAGTTCCTTTACTTTCCAGTAGAATCTCTCTTTGCAGAAACTTACTACCGACTCATCATATATTCTCAGGGCTTCATGAACCCTTCACTTACCACTGGAGAAAGGACAGTTTCACCCAGCACAAGGCATCTCTTTCTTTCTGCCCACTAAGACCATGAGCCACAGCCTCTAACTGTGTGTGCCACATGCCAGCCCACGGCTCCTCTGTACTTTTTAGAGTTGTCTCTTTGAAGCCCACTCCTTCTAGTCTGGATATGAAGGAGAGAACACCCTCACCACATTTCCTGAAAAGTAGAGAGACGGTTGAAGTTTCCTCTGAGAAAGTCTCTACAGAATTCCTCCTTCTTTAATCTCGTGACCCTTAAATGGTCTCCTTCTGGGGCCGTTTTCTCTGGAAATCTGTGATCCTGCCTCACACTTCACATTGGAATGTTTTCAATGTTGTGTTGTGGTGCTGTATGTAACCATTCCAGTTTAACATCTTCTCACAGATCCAAGGAAGTCCTCTCTACTTCGGGGAAGTGCTGATGATCTAAATTACTTCTTTTCAAATTTCTTTTTTTTTTTT
>NW_003852473.1:710147-770777 GCF_000181295.1 Otolemur garnettii
CCAAGTGGGCCCTAAATATAGTCACAAATGTCCTTAGAAGAGGAGGTAGAGGGAGATTTGACTATAGAACAGGTAGAGGTGATGTGATGATGAAAGCAGAGAAAGAACTGATGTGCTCTGATGATGGTGGAGGAAACCACAGGCCAAGGAATACTGGTGATCACTAGAAGTTGGGAAAGGAAAGTTAATGGATCCTCCCTCCAGAGCCTTTAGAAGGGACCTATCTTGCTGATACTTGACCTCAGTTCACTGAACCTGATCTCAGACGTATGATCTCCAGAATTCTTCTTTTTTTTTCTTGAGACAGGACCTCACTCTATGCATGGGTTTGAGTACTGTGGTGTCATACATTGCTCACAGCAATCTCAAAGTCTTGGGCTTGAGCAATCCTCTTGCTTCAGCCTCCCAAGTAACTGGGACTACAGTTGTCTGCCACCATGCTCAGCTGGTTTTTCTATTTTATAGAATGGGGTCTCAGTATTGCTCAAGCTGGTCTTAAACTCCTGGGCTCAAGCAATCCATCCATCTCAGCCTTCCACAGTGCTAGGATTACAGGTGGCAACCACTGGTGCCCAGCCCAACCTCCAGAATTCTAAGAGAACAAACTTATGTTGTTTTAAGCTACCAAGTTTGTGATAATTTTCCACAATTGCAGAGGATGCTACCACATCCTTCACACAGTTGAAGAACATTATAGCTTCTTGAGACTCAGGGGGAAGTCATGTCTTCTGGAAGGACTGGGGCTCCCATTAACAATATTCAAGTAAAAGTGAGGCTTTTTTCTGGCACCCCCGCATCATTCAACCTAAATAAGCATCCTTCTTTTAAAATAGTTGCTGCCAGGATTTGTCTTGCTTTTGCTTTGTTTTCTTGAGATGAGTTTTCCCAACTAAGCCTACCAATTAGTTTTATTCAGTCAAATTTCTACCCTGCCTGGTAGTTGAGTCTTTCTCCAGCTCCAAGAAAATAAAAATGAAGAGAAACAAAAGTAGTGCAAAGTGCCAGTACATGGTTCCACTGCTATAGACTATTGCAAAGTTCTGTTTAAATGTAACTGAACTTCTTTTGTTCTAAGAAGTTCCGCAGGCTGCATTACTGCCTTCTGCTGAACAGCTTTAAATAATCTCTGTCCAACAACACTATTTTTGGTAACCGGGACAATAGATTATTACAGGCAAAAGAAAAAATTCAGGGCAGTACTCCAAAAATAGGACATCTCATTCTGAAATGAATTATGTCTTACTTGGTCCCAAGGTATCTTGCAGGGCCAAAAAAATTCTCTTGGGGAGCAGAGCAAGGACCTTGATGGCATTTTGGGATGGCAAGTTTGAGTTGATCCTATTTTGTTCATTCCTTAAGTTTGGTCAATTTCCTGAGTCAGTTTACACAACTTTACATCTTACCAAGCTCCCCCCATAACTGGGTACTTTGGGAATTTCAATTTAGCACTCATAAGGCAACTCTTACTCTCTTAGCCCAGAATGCAAGAAAATCTCCAGCAACAGCACTTATGTTTTCTGCCTTGCTACAGGGATTATATTCCAGTGTGTTTTAATAGATGTGTGAATTTGTGTACATAAGATGCCATTTTCAGACAGAGATACAGCAAGGATATAACTCCCAAGTAACCAGTGTTATATGTTATATTAAATGCTTTTGTTGGTATGAAATTACATTACTCTCACTCTTTACTTTCTTTCAACTCAGTTGACGTCAACCTACATTTATGGAGCCTGTACAGTGCCCTACCAGATGACATGCTGGACAGTGGTTATAAAAGGAGCACCATGTGTGTGCCATCTTAAGGAGCCCACAGGCAGGAAAGGGACACAGACATGAGAAAGGCAGTTATTCAAAAACAATGTGAATTTAACGTAAGTACCAGTACAAAGAAGACACATCTGGGGGAGCAATTCTTTCTGTTTGGGAGCGTGTTTTGCCTGGTTAAAATAAGATGATCAAAGTCTGATTTCATAAATCACAGGGTTTATTGCTGTGTATGTTATTTTCACTTGGCATTGCTGTAAAGAAAACACCTGGGGCCGGAAGATTTGTAAAGAAATGCAGTTTATTTGGCTTACAGTTTCGTACAAGGAGCATCATGCCAAATCTGCTTCTGCTGAGGGTCTCAGGGAGCTGCCAGTTAAGGTGGAAGGCCAGGGGAGGAGGCTTGTCGCAAGGCAAGAGGAGGAGTTTGTCACAGGTGGACTCCCACTGGAACATGTAGAAATGTGTAGATCACAAAGTCAAGGTCAATGAAGGGATAACTGATGGGGACAATATCCACTTTTCTGGAGTTAAAAGCAGCCCTGGTGAGCAGGTGCAAGGTTGCGGCTGGTTACTGCACGAGAAGATGTGGCTGTCAGATCAGGAGTAGCAGTCTTATCAGTTTTAAAATTCCATCAGACATTAGTTCCTTTATGGGCATTACCTCTAATTTTTATAGCAATCCTGTGAAATGAGACTTATTAAGATCAGTTTTCAAAACAGAAAATGGAAATGAATGAGATTAAATATTTTTCTCCAGGGAACAGCCCTGGAGAGTGATGGGTTTGGATCTGAACTTACTCTGTCCCAAAGTTGGTAACATAACTCTTCTTGCCCACAGGACGCCACGTGAAATACTGTTTTGTTGTTTTGTGGGTGGGGGGAAGCAGGCTTCTAGGCTGAGGTGTTATGACTGCAATTGCCTAATTGATTAAAGAGATTGTTCAGAGATTCTGTAAACACGTGAGACTTTCCTAAAACCATCAAATGAAAGTGTCTACAGGAAACAAAACTATTATGTAACCATGAGAATTGTGTTACTACATGCTGACCTGTGACCTTTGGTACAAACTTTTCCTTCTGCTTGGCTGGTCACAGGTCAAGTGTGGCTGAGTGTGAGAAGCCTGATCTAGGTTGCCTGATGGGTCCCTACCTCTGCGAGAGGGAGAAGGAGGCTGGTGTGTGGCATGGTACAAAATGACCAGAAGTGACAGCCTGAGGAAGTCACTTCCTTTTCAATTTTATTTCAGTTCATTCTGACTACAAGAAAAAGGGAATCTTGAGCAGTGCCCGTGGCTTAATGGCTTAAAGGAGTAGGGTGCTGGCCCCATATGCTGGAGGTGGTAAGTTCAAATCCAGCCCCAGCCAAAAACTGTAAAAAAAAAAAAAAAGAAAAGAAAAGGGAATCTTAGTTTGATATTATTTTTCTTTGCTGTCTCCCTAACACTTGATAATTACCCTTTTTTAAATAAAAAGGGCAGGTTCAGGCTCAACTCTTTTGCTGGAAAACATTATCTCACTAAGTTTTTTTTATAAGATAGCTCTGTTTTTGTTTATTTTCTCAGTTAACTTCTATTTGTGATTCTGGTTTCCTACTTATGGTAATAGCATCTAGTTTTCTTTTATAACAAATCAATTTGAGTTAAGCAGAACTGAGTCAATTTAAAGAAACTAGTAAGTGACTGGAAGGACACATGGAACTCAGATCAACAAGATGGTTCGCAGATGACCGAGGTTTGTGAAATTGTGATCTAGTCGAGCCTTCAGGGTTTATAAAGAAGAATCTAAAGGAAGGAGCTAGTTATGGGTAAAATTGGCCTAGACCCAACCGTCCTCCATCCTTGTTGTCTCCATGACAACTTCTCCCTCCTTAAGTTCTGATGCTTTTTCTCCTTCCCATTCTTCCATTTCTAAAACCTTCTTTTCCACAAGCAAGTTGATCCACAGGATGGCACTTGCTTCTTTCCTTTTTCCAGGTTATCTGAACTTTATTTTTTTTTTAATTTCTGAATATTACAGGGGTACAAATGCTTTTTGTACAGTTTGAGTCAAAGTTCCAAGCGTGCCCACCACCTAGATGCTGTGCATTGTACCTGTTAGGTGTGAAGATACAAGTCCCCGCCTACACCCCCACTTGCTTGCTTTCCATTGAGTTTTACTGCCATATGTGCACATGGGTGTTGATCAGTTAGTTCCAATTTAATAGTTTTCATTGTACCTGGGGCACACCTGCAGCTACATCTTGGCTGGGTTGTCAAGGAGCTTTCACATCACTTAAACGGAAATCCACATGGTCATAATTAAAGACATTTTTTATTAATAAATTATATGAAAATTTATAATACTAATTTTTTATGTCAGTAAGTTCTAAATAGGCCTCATTCTCGATTTTAAAGAATTCAAATAAGTTGAGAAAATTTATTCTCTAACACCAGTAATGGCAATAGCCAGAGATAAATGCTGAAAACATGAATGTACCGTGATTCCATTAGGGTCTGTTAAATGCCAACTATCTCCCGGTCACTGTGCTTAGCTTACAGGTATGAGATAAATTTACTATCCTAGTAGTGCTAATGTATTGGACACATTACACATTCCTAAAACAGCCCTCTAAGATGGAAAAAATGTATCCATATTTTATAGATGAAGGTACTAGGGTTAACAGAGTTTAGGTAACTCACCCAGCAGCATGAGCTCACAAGTGCCAGGATCAGAGTTCTTGTCTATTGAAGGCTAGTTCTCATTTTCTTCACATTTCATTATTTTGCCTCTCAGAGTCTCAAACTTTAGTGTCTTACAGTTTAGCAAGTTACATATGTTGTTTACATCTATGTAAACCAATAGTCTTTTGGAGCTGGAAAGAAAATTGAAATATAAAAAGGAAGAATAATAATTTACACTCTTCCAAATGCCAAATGAATGTAGTATCCTCACACATGGCCAGTGATAGAAACTATGTTGAAGACGGAAACACTGGAAGAGTCCTCTTGCTGTATTTGGAAAGGAAGTCCAGGGTTGAAAGATGTCCAGAGATGATTTGGAAGGTATCTGAAGCAGAGAAATGGGAATGTTTGAAAGAATAGAAGCCTAGAAGGGAGAAGTCAGGGAACAATGAGCTGCCCGCTAGGGTCAGAGCAGAGAGTACGTGCTGATAAGCATACTTATCAGGGATGGGGATGGGGTGGAAAGGTCAACGGGGGCCAAGTCACGAAGAAGAGGCATTTTGTCTAGAAGCAAGGGATCCACTGAAGGTTCTTGAACAGAGGGAAGGTGTGAAGAATTATGTTTTAAGAAGAACCATATGGCAAGAGCATGCAGGTGGAGTCAGAAGGGAAGGGAAATGAAGAGGCTGTGACTGTGGAACTCTAATAGATTTGCGGCAATGACAGCTCAGACTGAGAGGCACCCATGGAACCAAAAAGATCAGACAGACACCTGTGACCACTCAGTACCTACCAGATGTTATATATCCTCAGTCCCTTGCCAAGTTCTAGATCTTTAGGCTTTCCATTTTAAAAAAGGCAATAATGAGGAGTTGTGGAGGAGATAAGGGAGATAGAATCTCACAAAGGCAGAGACACCAGAAAAAGGAAGTGAGAAGCGTCTTAAGATGATGTTTTTCAGAGCCAAGTGAGACACCAACGCAGGTGACACTAAAGATCATCCTTCACCGAACTAGCAGGGAAGGCTGGTCAGAATCAGACAGACCCTTCGGGTATGGAGCACACAAAGGGGAACATATTTAGCCAAACAGTGGTTGTCCTATAACTTTCTAAAGGCTTTCCTCAAACCAAGACTATGAAAAACACCATTTCAGAATGATCTACAGAATTCTACCTCCACAAGGTATTATCTGCAGTGTGTTTGCTGTCTCCTGCCTGATGGGAAAGAATTCTGTGGTTGGAAAAAGGCTGCCTGCTCTGACAGTAACTTCTGTGGAGTGATTTGCTGCCCTGTGTATTTTGCCTTTACCTTATTACTGGCCTGTCCATTTATGAAGCGTAATTAGGACCTTGTTAGCTATAAATAAGGTAGAGTTATACTTTCTGGCAAATTCTTTAATGTGACTGATTCTCCTTGGCACTAAAACTATAGTTACATGAGCTTCTTAAATAAAAACCGCATAATGATCTTTCCATCTGTCAAAGTTGCATAATTAAAGACATCAGCAGTGCATAGAATTAGCACTTCAGGTTTTGTTCACAGGTTTGGACAGCATCCATCACCAGTCTGACAGATGGAATTGTTTTTTCTTTATCTCTCCATTTTGCTCCCATTTCTGCTGCTACGTAGTCCCTACTGAGGGTCCCTTCAGAGTCTAAGAATCAGGGACCTGGGATAATTGACTCAGTCAGGATCTGTTGGCTCACCTCTTTATTTATCACCAGATGTAAGCTGAGAGCTGTGTGCCATTAGAGAGGGGATCAGTCTGCCCCATTATCCCCTTGACATCAGAGAAAGCTATCAAAAGGGCACATCGGGACACCTGGCGTTCTCTAGATGGAAAGAGGAAAGGATGACTTCTTTGCTTCCTGGTGGCACTTTATGAGCGCCTGCTATGCACTCAGCTGTTGGTGTTACTATGAGAATTATAGATGAGTCATCACTTTCACTTCCATATTCCAGCTCTAGTTCTTGCATTAAATAATAATGATGATGATAATTTCCAGGATTGAGTGTCATGTCACAGACACATCCTCAAGTATTGTCTCATTTTACAGATAAACTGAGATACAAAGAGCTAAAATCTTGCCCAGAGTTTTGTACTTAGTAACAGAACCAATATTTGGCTTTCTACACAGAACAGTCTACATAAATAGACTGTTAGGCTAAGTAGTAGGAAGAGTGACTTATTTCTTTCCCATACACGCAAAAAAAAGACTGACTTATTTCTTTCCCATACACGCAAAAATGCTCATAAGGATAAAAGACTAGAAAATTAATAAATCCATTATCCACCTTTAAGTAGAAATACAGTCAATCTTCAAATCAGTTGAGGGTTGTGTTCTAAAAATGGATTCATAAGTTGGCTGTTTGGTTGTTTGTTTATAAAATGATGTGATGTCTGGGAGTTTCAAAATAAATGAGGGGATGATGATTAAATAAGGTTGGTCATGAGATGATAATTGCTGAAGTTGTGTGGTAAGTATGGGGGGATTATACTGTTCTCTCCAAACTTGTATATGTTTTCAATATTGCATAATAAGAACATTTTTTAAAAACTGATGAAAAACTAGCAGCCTGGCAACGGGTAAGTGTACTGACACATGTATGGAAATGCATATATGGAACATTCCACATAAAATTCCCAAGAACCTCTGTGGCATTGGCAAACACTGTTCTTACACAATCTGTCTCAAATTGTGAGAATTCACTCACATAGCTATCCACGTTGTAAGAAATGATTTGAATTAACATCTTCTAAGTTCATTTCTATCTCTGAGTACATGAATATGCTATCTGCTAATGGTCTATATTAGTCTGAGTTCTCCGGAACTAGAACCAATATAAGGGATGTATGGGGGTGGGGAGAGAGATTTATTTATTGCAAGGATTGTAAGGAATTGGCTCATGCCTTAGGGAGACTGAGAAGTCCCAGGATTTATAATTGGTAATCTGAAGTAGAGACCAAGAGGAAATGATGGTATAGTTCCAGTTCCCACTTGAGTACAAAAGCCTGAGACCCAGGCAAGCCAATGGTGTAAGTTCTAGTCTGAGTCCAAGTTCAAAGACTGATGTTCCCAACTTGAAGACAGTTGGGCAGAGTAAGGTTCTTTTTCTACCTTTTATTCTATTCAAGCCTTCAGTGGACTAGATGGGGCCCACCCATACTGGATACAGCAATCTCATTACTCAGCCCACCAGTTCAGATGTTAATCTCATCCATAAATATTCTCATAAACTCACCTTGAACAAGGATTAAACCAAATATCTGGGGGCACCCCATGGCACAGTCAAGTTGACCTCGCAGTGCTTACTAAGTCATAATATGTCCAGAGTTAAAAGCAATAAGAAGAACCAGGCAAATCAGTTACCTAATGAACCTCCAGACCCTTAATTAATCCATGACAAGGAATTGAATAAACCCACTATGACTCACACCCACGGACACTGGGGCCCAGCCCCAAACTGTACCAGGAGTTCCCTCCCAGTGGCTGGCAGTGGTGAAAAAATGAGGGAAAAATGAAAAGTCAAAACATGAAGAGAAAGTTTTTTAAAGAGCTGGGTCAGGGCCTGTCCTTCCAGCATGAGGATGGTGGGTCAGCCCCTTGCTCAGGGCTAGCTCCATTTTTATTCACATACGTTAAAGGGGGGACTATACCCTTACTTCATGGTTCTTGCTGGACTTGCATTTTCTAACCAAACTATTTCTTTAACTATCTTAATTGTATTGGTATACTTCTTATTTTTATCACTCTACATTACTTTTGTCTTTTTGTTTTTTATTAAATCATAGCTGTGTACATTGACACTATCATGGGGTACCAGTGTGCTATTTCTATATACAATTTGAAATACTTTCATCCAACTGGTTAACATAGCCTTCATGTCATTTTCTTAGTTATTGTGTTAAGACATTTATATTCTACATTTAGAAAGATTCACATGTACCCTTATAGGATGAACCATAGGCGTGATCCCACCAATCACCCTCCCTCCACCTATCCTCCCCCCTCCCCTCCTCTCCCTCTCCCTTTTCCCCATATTCTTTGGCTAAAATTGAGTTATAGCTTTCCTATGAAAGCTATAAATTAGTTTCATAGTAGGGCTGAGTACATTGGATACTTCTTCTTCCATTCTTGAGATACTTACTTTTGATCCTAACACAAACAAAATCTAGTATAGGACACAGCCCAGGCACAGAATGTCAAGGCTGACCCCAACTCCAGTGCACACAAACCCCAAGAAGAACAGTTAAGGTCCTGGTTAGCCTTGTGGGCAGTCGAGTGCTGTGCCAAACCAAGAAATGGTGGGGGGAGGGACACTTTCCCCTTTCCTCCCTGAGAGACTTTCTCTTTCCTGTGAGATCAATTTCATTGGATTTGGCCTTCTCTAGTTAATCTTCCCAACCCCCCTGTGTTCATTCCCCCCACCCCCAGAGAGCAGTCCCACCTGCGGGAGCCTGGCCCCTTGGTGCCCAAAGACCTTGGAGCTGAGTCGGGGTGGGGGAGGGGTGAAGTTCCAGCAAGACAATCCACAGACTTGGAGCTGTCACTCTTGCAACAGACTTTGAATTTCTCAGCATAGGTCCTGTAGTCTGAATGTGTATCTGCTTTTCTCTCATCCACTTCCCTCTTGTCTCTGTTCCCTTTGCCCATCATCTGCCATCATTTTCTTAATTCAATTTCTAACCTACTTATAAAACAACTGAATATTGGCTTTAGATTTATTAAATCATTATTTCTAGCAATGCAAGCATATCAAGATATGACTCTTCCCTTAAGTACCCAAATTTCCACACTCACACAGACCAAAGTTAAAACCCCCTGAGTGGAAAATTATCTGCTCACCTCATAATCAGCTATATCTGAAACACTGATATGGCAAGTAGTTAGTTTTCCTCATGGCTTCAAATACTTCCCCTTCTTTCCATCCCTCATTCCTTCTTTCTTTCTTTCCTTCCTTCCTTCCAGAAGAATTTATTGATCAAATGCTATGTACTGGGTATAGCACTAGATGCTAGGAGTACAGCAGTGAATCACAGACATTGTCCCAGTGAAAATCAGCTTTACAATTTCTATGTAAAACAGGTAAAATCTGGTTGAAATAGAGGCCAGGAAACTAGAATCTTGTTCTGCATAACACTTGACACAGCACTGATAAAATGTCAATTGTCCATATAATAAACTTGGGGGATTTTAAGGGGGTAAACCATCTCCCCATGCTCTGATGCTACCACAGTCCTGGCCTTCCTCCCACCCCACCCACCCCACCCCAGATCTTAAAGTCTAGTGAGGGAGGTAGACAATAAACAAATGCTATGAAGGAAAATACACGAAGTTCAAAATATAATAATGAAGCTTAATTTTGAATGGGATTTCTTTCTTTTTGAGAAGGAGACACTTGAGTTGGGCCTGGAATGAGGATATATTAGTTTGCTAGGGCTGCCATAATAAAATACCACATATCAGATGGCTTAAACAGAAATTTATTTATTTATTTAGACAATATTATATCCCAGGCTAGAGTGCAATTGTGTCAGCCCAGCTCACAGAAACCTAAAATTCCTGGGCTCAAGCAACTCTCCTGCCTCTGCCTCCCAAGTAGCTGGGACTACAGTTATAAGCCATAATGCCTGGGAAGTTTTTCTACTTTTAATAGAGACTGGGTCTTGTTTTGCTCAGGCTGGTCTTGACATCCTGAGCTCAAGGGAGTGAGCTTTGGCCTCCTATAATGCTAGAATTACAGGCATGAGCCAAAACACCCAGCCCAGAAATTTATTCTTTCATGGCTCTGGAGGCTGGAACTCCGAGATGGAGTGTCAGTAGGTTCGACTTCTGAGGCCATTCTCCTTGTTTTGCAGGTAGCCACCTTCTCACTGGCCAATATGTCACCTCTGTCCTAATCTTTTCTTAAAGGGGTACCACTCATTCAGATGGGATTTAGGCCCACTCATTTGACCTAATTTTACCTTAGTGGCTCCTCTCAAGGCTCTGTCTCCAAACAGTCAACATTTTGAGGTCTGTCAACATATGAATTTTCAGGAAACAAAATTCAGTCCATAATAGGGACCATCCAGAAAAAAGGAGATGGAAGTGGGATAGGAAAGTAGATTGCAGATTGGGTTGACAAAGCATTCAGGAAAAACTCCTATCTGATAACTCATATTTTCTCTGGGATATTGTATGCAATACCTTTAGCAGAAAATGGTAATGATGGGTACAAGTGAGGGCAAATCAGAGAAGTGTAGAGAAAGTGTGAACCAGTAGTTACTGTGGATGGAAGATCAAGCTTGTTGGAAAAAGATTTCTGGGCAATGTTAAAGGCTCAGTTGGGGGAATGAACAATGTAAGTTGCCCTGGGGCTATAGATTTTCTCTGCCATCTACTTAGCTGGTCTGATAAAAGCTCAGTGAAGATGATTGGTGGGTCCATTTAGGGTGAGGTTTTTTCAGGGAGGCCTGATTGGAGAACAGAGGGACAAAGGGGTTGTGATATTGTGCTGTGGCATCTGAGCTGGATAGGGATGGAGGTGAAGGAAAAAGTGGAGTGATGGATATAAAGAAAGTGGGTGAATCCATGAGTTAGGAAATACATTTAGTGTCATTACATTTCCTAGGCTGTTGGACACCCAGAAGCACCCGCTTTATTTATAGACAATACTCTAATAAGCCCTAATGCCTCTCACAAAGAGAGCTGGAAATGTCTCCCTAGAAAGATTATACCGTACCTCCACACTCCTTAATCCAGAGGCTATACCACATCCCCAGTGTCTCCCCAAATATTCTCTAGATAAGAAAGGCACTTTGTAGTTTTGGTGACCCCCCAGGCCCAGCTTCCTACCCCCACCCTCTTCTTCATCCCTATTGATAAAGGGATAGGCCTGTTGTTTTGGTGACCCCCAGGCCCAGCCTCCTACCTTCATCCTCTTCTTTATCCCTATCCCTATCCCTGTCCCTATGGATAAGTTAAGATCGTTCCCAAAATAGCTCGGAAGGCCTGGCTGCTGTTCTTACAGATTTGAGAAAGAGGATATCGGTGCTGAGAAACCCTATTCATGCTAAGTAAGGCTATAGATCAAATGCTAAATGTCAAATGCTAACAGAAATTCATCAAAAGATCTGTTTAAAAATGGTGGAATTCATTACTTTCAGAATTTCTATTGCTAATTATTTAAAGTTCCTGGCTTCTCTCTGCATTGCAAACACATGCAACATTTATTTTGTACAAGAATGTCAAGCGATGCTTCCTGACCAAACCAAACAGACTAGATTTAATGACCATAGGGATAAGTCCAGCTCCAGCTGCATTAATTGGGAAAAATTTATGATCCATAGTATCATAATGTATGTGCAATGTAAATGAGGTGCTGAATGACCCAGATACCAGCTGAGTGTGTCTTCTCTAGGTTGGATTAATTGCCCTGAACCAGGGTGGCACAGCACATTGGTGTGCCAGGAGAGGATCTTAGGTGTGCCAAAAAAATTTTTAAAGACCATTAATTAAATTATTTTCAAAAGAAACTGAAAGTTTAATAAGTATATTCTTTTTTTGATCAACATAATTTAAGCATGCCATGGAAGTTTAACTATAGGTTCAAGTGTGCTGTGAGATTTTTTAAAAAGGGTGAAAATCACTGCTCTAGACACTTTTCTTTCATATTATTTGGTGCTGAGAACAACTGGACAGACAGGAAGGAAGAAAGAGAAGGCAGAGGGAAAAACCCTCAAGGTGGCAGCACCTGTGGCTCAAAGAGTGGGGTGGTGGCCCCATATACCAGAGGCAGTGGGTTCAAACCCGGCCCTGGCCAAAAAAAACCCCTCAAGGCTATATGCCTAAAATCAGCTCATAGAATATCACGTTCAGGGAGAAATAGCAAAAGAAACATCAATTTGTCACTTGCCTACTACGTATCAGGTTCTTTTACAGCCACTATTTGGTTAATCTTAACAATAACATTGTAAGGCAGATGTTTGCTGATTAGAAAACTAAGTTCAGAACCAAAACTAGACCTACTGTTTGATATAGCAGTCCCAATACTGGGTATTTACCCAAAGGAAAGGAAGTCACTTTATTAAAAAGACATAATGCACTCAAATGTTTATTGTGGGACAATTCACAATTGCAAAGATGCAAAATCAACCCAAATGCCTGTCAGTTCATGAGTGGCTTAACACAATGTGGTGTATGGATATATCACATGGAGCACTACTCAGCCATAGAAAGGAATGAATAATGTCCTTTGCAGAAATCTGAATGGAACATGAGACCATTATCCTAAGTATCTTCAGAATGGAAACCATACATACTCTCTAATAATTGGAACTAACTGATGGGGACCCATGAGCACACACACACACACATAAAATAGCAAAAGAAACATCGCTGGAAATCAAGGAGGAAGGAGAGAAATGAAAAGAAGGGAGGAGTAAAAACCTAACTAAGGGGCACAGTGAACTGCAGGTGATGGGCACACTTAGAACCCTGACTACAGCATTATAAAAGCTATCCATAGAACATAAACTTTTCTACCCCCTTAATATTTTGATAAAAAAGTATAAAAATAAAGTTTATGCTAAAGTTAAATTTCAACTATGAAACAAAATTGAAAAATAAACAGAAAATACGATTATGAAAACCGAATATGAATAAAACCTAGTTTAAATCATTTTAAAGGATACACCTTAGAATATGAAGTAATGTATACTATATATAATGAATATCATCCTTTGAGGAAAAAAGAAAAGAAAACGAAATTCATTGAGGATAAGGAATTTGCCCAAAGTCATCTGCCTAGTCTGAGTGGTGAAACCAAGATTTCAACTTGAGCTTATCTGGTTTCTCCCCCTCTTGCCTGCCCCAGCTCATGCTTCTCCAAGAACAGCCCTTACCCAGCTTTCACACCTGCTCTTCCATCTGCCCCATGATGATCACTATCTCCTTTGACAGAATGGCCTATAGATCCTGTTCGGCTCCCTGATTTTATTAATTTTGGCTCCATCAGCTCCATCACAAAGGATGGCAGATGAGCTAATACTCCTCAATTTCTTTATTTCAGTCTCATCTGTTTTACTGTAACAATAAACCCCAAAATATTAGATTTATTTTGATCATCATTTAAAATTATTTAAGAAGATATAATATACACTTTGTGTAAGAAGTAGTGAACAAAATCAAACCGTAGATTTACAAACAACATCCAACCTCTGCTAGGAGCAGTAGAGCTTTGCTACAGAAGACGTGGCAACTTTAGTGGGACCTGGGAGCTCATTAGAAATAAAAAATCTCAGATCCCACCCCAGGCTCCACTTCCTGATCAGAATCTCTAGTTTAACAAGATTCCTGGGTCATTTTATGTACATAAAAGTTTGAGAAGCACTGGTCTGATACATACACACAGTGTATGTGAAATCCCTCTTGCTGGAGAAGTTTTTGAAATAGTAGAAAGGGTGAGGGTTTGGATGTCAATTGGAATGATGTCAACACTTACTAGCTGTGTGACTTTGGGCAAGTTACTTAATCCTCACTAAGTCTTCATCTCTACAGGTCAGAAAATGTCAGAACGGCAGGAAGTTCAGCCAAGAGGAACACCAGGCCAAAAGAGACAGGAGGGGGACATGCATCTTGACAAGGATCAGCCGGAGGGAAGAGGAGGAGTGACGATGCAGAAGGGAGGGCCTGTGCCCCCCCACCTGTCGCCGGGAGTGCACGCACATAACATTTGGTTGACATTTAGGAAATAGATAAGATAAATTTCAACTTTGGATTTGCTGTGCCTGTAAGCAGTTAAAGTTTTAGATAAATGGTGATATTTCTCTAGGAAACCAATAGAACTGGTAAAACAGAGGTGACTTAAAGATAGACAACCAACTTAATGGAAAAGTTCTCATAAGCAAAACAAAAAATGTCTTACAAAAACACATCTGATGATATATTTTCACAATTATTTTTTATGATCAAATAAGTTAAGTTTTTTCCCCTATATCCTAGTCTATAATTTTTTTAAAAACCAGTTTGCTAAATTCTAAGGATTTCTTTTTATCAAGAATATTATCCTTTTAAGACACAGCTATGGTTTAATCAAAACATCTCTCATTTCTTTGATCTACTTAGATAATTTCAAAAATGAAGTAATGAAACAGAGGTTCATCTAACTCAGCATTGATTAGATAGAACAAAAGAGAAAACTATTTATATTGAAGATGCTATTCGAATAGATTCCCAGATAAACACACTTTAAAAAATAATTTCCTTGCCAAAATATGGATATTTCAAGTGCTTCTTTGAATGAAAACATTTCAGAAAATGTTATTAAGGCAATGGTTTTTTAAATGAGAAAATAACACTCACATATTAATAAATTATAAAATTCTCCTCCCACCCTGACATTGTCCTTGCTTCCTTTTATATCAGAGTAGCTTTCATAAATGTACTTCCTGGCCAGGATTTCAGGCATAGGTAAACAGATGATTTCTAAAATAACATGAAAAAGAAAAAGAAATCCATACCATTATCTGATGTTTATTGGGACAAAAATGTAATAATATGCTTTATTTTCAATGGACAGATTTACTTGGGTCAGCCTGGGCATTGGCCTGAGGGTTGTTGTTTTTCTGAGGAAGAGTCCCACAAAATGAAACATAATATATTTGAGTAGACCTGTGATAATTCTCTGAAGAAAAGTAAAAAGATAAAAATGCCATTATACAATACTGGCACCTACGTACATAGAGAAAAACAACAAGAACAACTTTGCGTGACATAAGACGTTTTGAGATTTTTAAAAAGCTTCTTTCTAATTTTAACACATCATTATACTTTGTTTACTTCCTGGAAAAAGCTAGAACAGAAAATGATTCAAATCAAAATCTTATATCAGAAACTAGAAGGATCAAGGCAAGATTTATAGCTCATATTTCAAAGAAAGTAAGAAGATTATAGAAATCTAAAACAATGCATAATTCATGACAAATCTTGATATATTTTAAATGTCATTGAATATTAATTGGATACCCAGATAGAAGGTGTTTCTGTGAATTCTGTCCTATGATGACCCCAAAGAGAACTTTTTATATTTGTACAATAATACAGAAGTGTCCTTGCAAAGACAAAAATGTCAGTTGGGGATTTTCTAATATAAAATATGTGCTCCTGTTTGAAAGACTGAATTGAAAAGTTGAGTGTACCTGATGAGCATGACTTGTGAATCACAAGTATACTTTTTATAATTGAGAAAAAGGAGAAAGGTTGTATTCAAATGATGATAGCAATGTTGTTAATACGGAGCTTAAAGTTGCCTTAACAATGGAATTCCACCATTTATGATGAGTGACGTTCACAGCATAGATCATATTGCCCAACAGAACCTGTGGACCAGCAGTAATCTCTCTCTTAGAAGGTACTCCAGGCTTCAAATCTCTCTGTGCCCACTAAGCATTTGGGGCTAGAGTTGCACCATAGTCCTTGGCATATCAAGTATAAACTCCACAGGCAAGCAGTAGTTAACAATCTAAGTTATGCAAATGACAGACTGTAACCAGAAAGTTGCATAGGGCAAATAAGAATATTTATTTTTAGAAAGGACGAGTATCTGAAAATATGATTTATGCAATGATTAATCATTTATCTTTTGATAATCAGACAATGTTATAAGCCTATTGTCATTTAAGGAGCATCTGTTGACAAATGGTTCAGATGAAAGTGATGGTTTAGGTGAAGACGGATGTTTCGCTGAAAACAGAAGATGATTTAGACAGTTATGGGGCCTTACAATTATATTGCCTTAGGTAGACTAAGTGCTAATAATGCTTACTAGATATTGTTATTTTTCTTTCTAACAATAAAGAAATCTCTTGTAACAGAATGAATTGTTCCATTCATTCATTTGAAGTTAAACCAAATTCTCTCTAAAATAAAATTCCTAAATATAAAGACAGAAGTTAAATGGGGATCCCTTGTAGCCTCACACACAGGTGCCAGGTTGTTTGAGACCTTGGCTGTGTTCCTTTCTTTGGGCTGCCATAACAAAGTAATGCGAACTTGTGACTTAAAGCAATAGAAATGTATTCTCTCACACTACTGGAGGCCGACTCAGACATCAAGTTCTCAGCAAGGGCACGCACCTGCCCCTTCTCGCGTCTGGTGGCTCCGAGCAGTCCTTGGTTTCCTTGACTTACAGATTCATTGCCCTAATCTCTGCCTTCACACAGCCTTTGCTCTATCTCTGGGTCCAAATTTCACTCTTACAAGGACACCAGTAGATGGATTAGAGCCTACTCTAATCCAATGAACTTCTCTTAACTTGGTTATATCTACAAAGACCGTATTTCCAAATAAAGTCATATTTTGAGGGTTTAAGACTTCAATGCGTCTTTCTGTGGTGGTGGGGGATGCAGGTCACAATTAAAGCCCTAACACTGGCTTACTGTGAAGTAGAACAGGAACTGCCACAAATTCCTTTACAAGTATTTAAGAGGCCATCATGTCAGGCACCGTGAGGAACAAAACAGACCAAGTTCCTGCCCTGAAGGAGTTTGTTTGGGGGATTTAAACCATGTCCTGTAGCTATATACACTTTATAATTTTAAATTATATGTAGTTTATAAGTTAGCAAAATCTCTTATGTACATTCCTAAATAGATAAATCTTCAGAACAGCCCTGCTACATATGCTGAGTAAATATATTTTACATAGGGAAACTGAGCTCAGAGAGCTTAGGACTTGCCCAAAACTAGGCATCTGGGGGCAGTGCCTGTGGCTCAAAGGAGTAGAGCGCTGCTCCCTATGCAAGAGGTGGCGGGTTCAAACCCAGCCCCAGGCCAAAAAAAAAAAAAAAACCCTGCAAAACTGGGCATCTGGTAAAAGCAAAGCTGGAACTGACTAGAACTGAGGTCAAAATATAATAGCCTACAAAATGACAACACCTTCCATTAATTATTAAGGAACATTACTATATGTAGGGGAATTTTCCAACATGTCATGTAGGCAGATAATTAAAAATAAAGAAATGAGATCTAATAGTGACCCTGACAGCGTCACAGACACAGGCCACATTGTTTGGGACCCTGGCTGTGATACTTTCTCAGGGCTGTGGTGAAAAGGACCCCCAGCTGTGTCTTAAAGCAATAGAAACAAGGAATGCTAATTCACAAGACAAAATTTGTTTATTTTGACAAATGTGTTTTATTTCTAATTATTAATACTACTCCAGCAAACATTCTGTCATGCATTTTCCCAAAAAACAATAACACCTTAGGAGTGACGAGAGACTGTTCTAGATATTCACTGACAGGAAAAAGTGCAGCTAGATTTTAAAGCAGGATTTTAACATTGGAACTGAAGTGTTTTTAAAAATGTAGAAAATAATCTTATTTCATTCAGTCCCACATCCACTGCACAACAGGTACCCAGAGAGAGAACTGTGGAAATCAAGAATGAGAAAGTGCAAGCTTGTGCAGTTATTGCTCTATAATTAATCGAGGCGGTTGATGATATTTTATGTATTCTAAACCCTAATAAGCTGTGTGATGAGTAAAAACGTGTAATGAGCCCCAGTCGGCCTCTGAGGACGTGGCAGCGGGGCGGGGAGACCGTGGGGCAGCGCAGCTGCTGTGATCCTGCCCACAGCTGGTTTTCTTCTGGACTTGTTCCTGGCACATCGCTTACAAGAGCTGCTTGGGCACCCTTGTCCTCTATAATGAAGTTGCGGCTGGTGTTGAAACCAACATTAAGAAAGAAAAGAAAGCCACAAGAAACCAAGGGGATGGAGGCCTAACACTCCCAGCCAGCCAGATAAGACAGCCGACAAACGCAAGCACATCCTCCCTGAGCAAGCGCCTGAATTACAGTGGACGCAAAAGTCATGTCGCATTAGTGAATCACTCCTGGGAGTGGGCAGGAGATGAATAAGCAGAAGGAGCTGGAAAAAGACAAAATTCTGGGAGAATAAACTGCTGCTCGTGGGCAAACAGAACTCCTTCCAATTAAACTGAAGAAAAATTAAAGAGTTCCATGCTCTAACGACAGTGGGTGTTTGGGTCATCTGCATACACGAGTGAGAACATTTTATTACTCTCCCAATGCTGAATGATCTCCCTGTGAGGAACTTAGCCCCTTTGGGAATATGCATTCATAGCTGGCAACACAGGATTTTTTTTTTTCTTTCATTTTTGTCTTTCATAAAGACAACCAGAGCAGCATTTTCTTATCAATAACCCATCCTCTATTGTGGCCTTACAGTCATATTTTTGGTCACATATTCAAAGAGCAAGTCATCCCCCACACTGTAGTTGTATGGATTCAGCTACAGCTGAAATCTACTTCTCCAGACTTTTCAATTACTTTCAATAAGAAGTTTCCTTTGCACTTAAGCCAGATTAAGTATGGTTTTCTATGTCCTTCAGCCAAAAAATTCCTGAGTACTTGAATAAGCATTTAAGACCCAACACAATTCCTTGAGTAAGCATTTAAGACTCAACACAATATGCTTAAGTTCCAGAACCCTTTGCTACAAAACCACATGCTATCTGCTAACATTGCCTGTCACCAGGCCTCAGTCCTACCATACTCTGCTGGTCAGACTCATATTGCTCTGAGGAAGGGGGGGTGGGTATTATCTATAAAAGAAAATTTGCTATAAAGGTATGGTATGCTTGTCTGAAAAATATCTCAGAATAATCGCATATGAAGGAAAATATACAAGCCATCTATTGGCCCCTTCAATCTATTCTCCACTCCACCCCACTCCATGATTTACCTTGTGAGTACATCAGGACATTTTGAGCTCATGTAAAAAATGTGTTTGTATATGGGGGTGGGAGATGCTGAATAAGGGCATTAATAAATAATTTAAATTATTTTTTAAATATTATATTTTTAAATTAATAATTTTAAAAGCATAAAAATAGCTATTATAGGAGTTCTATCCATATTTACTAGTGTCTACAAAATATTATGAAATTTTGAAAACTAGATGCAAGTTTTATATAAATAGCATGATCATCTTTTAATTAAGAATAATCAATCACAAAGCAACATCTTCCGTAAACTCCGGTCATCCTTGAGAGAGAATTTTTGCCATTATTTTATCTTATCTCACAATTCTTTTCTTGTTTATGTTACTTAGTTTTGCTTTACATTTTGGGTAGCTGCCTACACATATTTGATTGGTTTCTGGACTGTAAGCACTTTGAAGGTAAGGCATGAATTTGGTTCATCTTTGTAGTCCCCAAGATTTAATTTAGTGATTAATTGATGTTTTTAAGTTATTCACTGAGAGCATGAATGATAAAACTGCTAAGAAATACCATTGATAAATATTCTCCTATTCCAGGCTCAATTACAAAACAGCCATGCTGACATTCCCCTGTGTTCTAAAGTAAATTCATTCCCTCAGGGTTCCTCCTAAGACAGAGAGCAAGAAAGTACTAAAAGGCCTTTCGTTCCAGTCCTTGGGGAGAACACGCATCTAAGCTCATCCTGTCCTTAATCACTACAGACTGAGAACGGGAAGAAAAAACCAAATTAAGATGTGACTATAATATCCCCTTAAACACAGACTTCATTAGTTAACTAAATCTTTTAACTTAAACCCTGTGGCTTTCTAACCTTGATCCCGTGCCTGGCTCATTCTCCGGGGCCTAAGTCTCTATCTAGTATCTTACCGTGTATTGTATTACCGTCATTCTAAGATTTGGAACTGGAATTTCAAACTGATGGATGGGAAGATATTAGGGGCCCCCTGTTCTTGCCTGTTTGCTCAGACTTCACATGTCACTGATTCCTGGATCCCTGTCAGTTCTGTTCAGACTCGTCAATGCTGGCTGCCACAGGCACTGCCAGCGCCTCCTGTCTGCTGTCATCCACCTGTGAGAGGAGGTGACACAGCATGGTGGGTAAGCAGCAATCTCTAGAATGATGCCTATATCCAATCCCAGTTCTGCCACAAAATAGCTGTGTGATTGGGGACAAGTTGTTTAACTTCTCTGTGCCCACAATTTCCTATAAGATGGACTTACATGTACATTATAGGTCGTGTACGGATGTTGTTAGAACTCCTTTTCTTCTGTATCTCCTTGTGCCAATTACTTGCCTTTTGGCTGTCAGCTCTCTCTCATCCTTTTCGTGTTCTTCCCAATATCATAGTCAGGGAGAAGTCTACCAACTTTACTTTCCTGATTCTCTTGCTAACCTACTCCTGCTTACCTTATGTCAGAGGAGGCAGTAGTGGCTCTGTTCAGGGCTCAGAAGATGAGAAGGAAAGAAAATCGACTGTTTTTCTGCTTCTGATGGCACACACAGCAGCTACAGCTGCCAGCTCTCGGTTGTAGGAAGATCTGTGGCCGTTTCAGTAGCGTACAGCAGAACTGCAAGCTGAAGCAGAAGTGGGCAATTCCTAACAGCAGCAGTAAGGGAAATGCCTCCAGCATCTCTCTTACCATTTTAAAAAAGTTACCAACATGACTCTAATGTGCATAGAATGAACATTGTCAACTATTTTATCCAGCTCAGTAATAAGAGACTCAGCAAGATGGTGTGGCTGGTTCAAAAGACAGGATGTGGAAATGAATATATAAAAAGCCCACCATTCAAAAAAATAATGAAGTGAGTTTACTAGTAGATACAAATGTGGTTAACATCCTGCAAAGCAAAAAATTTCATAACCTTTGGTGCCATGTTTTCAAGTAAACAAAAGTACATGTATTCCCACCAGAGAAAAATAAGTAAGTTAAAGCATATCTTTACTAAGTCTGGACAAAGTACACTCTACTAAATTTTCTTGGATGAATCTTATATGACAGTGAAAAAAAATATGTGCCGCCCTACTTTCTGCTTTATTTCCAATTTTTCAGATAATGCTTTTTGAAAAAAAATGAGAACAAAATAACGTCCTTGCTATATAAGTACACTTCAGGACAAGTCTCCATCAATCCAGAAAAATATTCAAATAACTAATTTAGAGCCATGATTATTCCAATAAGTGTGGAGTGACTAGTGCATATGTAGCGTGTGGCAGTAATAACAGAGTAGTCAGTCACAGTTGCTACTATTTTTATCATACTTAAATAATCAATTGGAATAGATAGAAACTAGGGCTGTTTATTTATTTTCTAGTCCATTTTTATAATTAACTGTAGTTTTAGGACCTAGTCCCTCTTAGACTAGTCATTTTAGCTAGTCATGTGATGGCCTGGAATGTCATATGGATGAATACAGAAGTAAATGATAACTTGCCTGAGTAATTAGAGTGTCAAAGAAAGAATTATTGACTCATTCATTTTGTAATTTTGCTGAGTCTTTATGAAATGTACTGTACATTCAGTGCAAGTTGCAGGAGCTACTGGCCAAGGAAGATTGTCTTCTCAGTTGGTTGGCAAAGTGCTGCGTGTTGTCCCATCTTCTCACCACATTTATAAGGCAATGACTCCAGATCCATAATTCCTAGCAAATGTGGGTGCAGACAGGATAGCCTCTGGAACATGTTCTTATTTGCCTAGTAAGGAAAGATTGGATTGGATTGGAAAGATTCAATAGTATACTTGATCCATAGTTCTGCATAAATTCAGGAATAATGACTCAATATGGACATAAAGAAATGTGTTCAATGATAAGAAACCACTTAACACTCTGAATTGAATTAGATAATGCTAGCCATTCTTCTCTATTTTTTTTTTTATTTTAGGCTATTACAGGAGTACATGCATTTTGGTTACATAATTCAGTTTTGTACATTTTAATTCAACATTATAAGTATGCCTTTTACCCATAATATGTGCATAGTATCAGTTAGGCGTGACGTGATCCAACTCCTTTGCCCCCTCTCTCCAACCAACTTGATTCCCATTGAGTTTTACTTCCATATGTGTGCATAAGTGTTGCTCAACTAGTTTCTATGTAGTATTGAGTACATGTGGTGTTTATTTTTCCATTCTTACAATACTTAGCAGAGTAGTCTCCAGTTCCAAACAGACTGTTACAAAAGATAGTAGATAATCATCTTGCTTTGTGGCTGAATATGCATGTGTCTCACATTTAATTAATCCACTCATATATTGATGGGCACTTGGGTTGTTTTCATATCTTTGTAATTGTAAATTATGCTGCTATAAACAGTCAAGGGCAAGTATCTTTTTTATAAATCTTTTTTCCCCCCTTTGGGTAAATATGTAGTAGTGAGATTGCTGGATCAGTTTTTCCTTTTGGGGCATTTAAAGTCATCAGCACTTTAGCTTTAGTCCAAAACTAAACTTTTAGTTTGACTCTAATGATTTTCTAAACTCTTTATATCTTATCAGTCCAACCCCCACGGCAAGGTACACTTAATCACCATCTGAGGCTCCGTGTGCTGTGTATGTGTGAGACCCTTGCTCTTGGATTTTACCATTTATGTTCCTAATCAGGAATATAATTAAATGAACTCAAGATATTGAGAACTCAAATCTGATATTTGAACTCAAGCATCAGATTTGACTAATCTGGTATATATTCAGTGTCTTTAGCACACAGCAATACTAGCAACTAAAAACACAATTGCAAATTTCTGCTTAATTCTTGACTTCTGAAAGTATGAAGAATTGTGCCTTGTTTCTCAGAATTAGAAAATTCTACAGGAGGCCCAGTGATCCCTAAGCAAATAACATTGCAAAACGTACTTCAGCAAGTGCTGACAGAATTTGTCACCAGTAGATCAGCTTTATAAGACATGATAAAAAGGATTTTAAACATGGAAACAGAAACTCATTATCATGAAAACACACATAAGTATAAAACTTATCGATATTCTAAAACAATCACACAAAAGAGGAATAGAAAGAAATCAAATGGAAACATGACATAATTTCACCAAACCACAAAGAAAAAAAGAAAAGAAACAAAGAATTTATTTGTAAAAACTATAAATCAATTAACAATGTGACAGGAACAAAGAAACACATATCAGTATGAACCTTCAATGTAAGTGGATTAAATGCTGCAGCTAAAAGATATAGATTAGCAGAATGGATTTAAAAAATGATCCAAGTATATGCTGTTTACAAGAAACTCAGCTTACCCTTAAAGAAACATAGCCTGAAAGGAGTGGGGAAAGATACACTATGCAATACAGTAATAGTGAGGGACTGGCCCACCCCGTTCACAGCAGAAAATTACTGCAGTGCTTTCTATCTCTTTCTCAAAAAGTAATATTGTTTTGTGAATCAAGGCACTCTGATGTCAAGTGCATATATATTTAGAATTGCTATATCCTTTGCTGAATTGATCCTTTTATCATAATATAATGAGTTTATCTTATTATTTTTATTATTTTTGATTTAAAATCTGTTTCATCTGATATAAGTATAGCTACTCCTGCTCGCTTTTGGCTTCAATTTCCATAGTATATGCAATAAAATACCATCAAATCATATGCAACAGCACATCGAAAAGATAATGCATCATGGTCTAGTGGGTTTTAGTCCAGGGATGCAAAGATGGTTCATCATATACAAATGGATAAAGATGATTTACCACATAAACAGAATAAAGACAAAAATCATATGATCATCTCAATAAATGCATAAAAAGCATTTGATAAAATTCAGCAACTTTCATGAGAAAAAGGAACCTTGAACTAGGCATGTCAGGGACATACCTAAAAAATAATAAAGGACATATATGATAGAGTCACAGCCAACATTAATAGGGAAAACTTGAAAGCATTCCAAGAACTGGAACAAAATAAGAATACCTACTTCCACCTCTCCTGTTCAACATAGTACTGGAAGTCCTAGACAGAACATCAGGCAAGAGGGAAAAATAAAAACCATCCAAATTGGAAAAGCAGAAATCAAATTATTCATGTTTGGTGCTGATACAATCATATACTTCGAAAGTCTAAAAATTCCACCAAAAACTTCTTTAATTTGATAACTGAATTAAATAAACTTTCATGATACAAAATCAATGTACAAAACTGTATTGATTCTATACCTACCAGTAACGATGTAACCAAGAATCAAATCATGAAGGCTACAATAATGAAGGCTTCAATCATGAAGCCATTTAAAATAGCTACAAAAATACACACACACACATACATATATATTTAATACCTAGGAATATACTTAAACAAGGAGGTGAAAGATCTTAATAAGGAATACTATAAAACACTGATGAAAGACATTGTAGATGACACAAACCAATGGAAAAATAGTCCATGCTCATGGATTAGAAGAATTATTATCATTAAAATGAACATACCACCCAAAGCAATCTACTTTCAATGTAATCCCTATAAAAATACCAATATTATTTTTCACAACAGTAGAAAAAAACAATTCTAAAGCTCAAATGGAACCTGAAAAGAATGTGAATTGCCAAAGCAATCATAAACTAAAAGAGCAAAGCTGGAGTATCACATTGTCTGATTGCAAATTAAACTGCAAGGCTACAGTAACCAAATCAGCATGATATTGGTATAAAAACAGACCAATGGAACAGCATAGAGAGCCCAGAAATAAAGCCACTTACTTACAGACAACTGATATTTGACAAAATTGACAAAAACATACACTCTTCAGTATATCATGCTGGGAAAACTGTGTTGCCATATGCAGAAGAAAAAAAGCAGACCCCTGTCTTTCTCTATATACAAAATCAACTCAAGACAAGACTGATGATTTCAATGTAAGACCTAAAACTATAAAGGCACCATAATAAAATCTAGGGAAATCTCTCCTGGACTAAGACCTCAAAAGCATAGGCAAGAAAATAAAAAATGGGACAAATGGGATAAAATTAAACTAAAAGCCTTCTTTCACAGCAAACGTAGTAATAAATAAAGTAAACAGACAACTTGCAGAATGAAAGAAAATATTTACAAACTATTCATCCAACAGGGAATTAATATCCAGAATTTATAATGAACTCAAACGACTCTATAGCAACAGAAAACAAATAATTCCATTAAAAAGTAGGCTAAGGAGATGACTAGACATTTTTCAAAAGAAGTCAAATATCCAACAAGTATATTAAAAAATGTTTGATATCACTATCATCAGAGAAATGCAAATTAAAACCACACGAGGTATCATCTGACATAAATCATAATGTCTATGATTAAAAATACAAAAAAAAAAAACATGTTGGTGAGGATGTGGAGAAAAGAGAACACTGTTGGTGGAAATATAAATTAGTACAAGCACTATGGTAAATAGTATGGAAATATCTTAAAGAAAAAAACTAAAGCTACCATTTGATCCAGCAATCTCACTACTGAGTACTCACAGGAAAGGTAATTATTATAGCAAAAGGATACCTGCACTTGTATATCCATTACAGCACTATTCACAATAGCAAAGATATGGAGTCGACCTAACTGTCCATCAACAGATGAGTGGGTAATGAAAGTGTGTTATATGTGTGAATACAGGAATATTATTCAGCCATAGAAGAGAATGAAATTATGTCTTGTGTAGCAACAAGGGTGGAACTGGAAGCCATTATCTTACATGAAGAAACTTATACATGAAGGAACAAATATGACATGTTCCCATTTTTAACTCGGAGCTAAATGTGTACACAAGAAAGTAAAGCGTGTTAACGATAGACAGAGGAGACGCAGAGGGAGGATGATAATGACCTCCGCGGGGGTGCAGTGTGCATTAACCCAGTAAAAGCCCTGGCTTCACCACTGTGCATCATATCAGTGCAACACAATTACACTTGTACCCCATAAATTTATACGGTTTTTTTTAGAGATTTCTCTTTCATCTCTGTTCTGTTGCTGATTCTCTTTCCATACAGATAAACTTGCTGGAATTCAACTATTTTCCCAAATCTGGAGTGATGTTTGCACCTAGACAACTGAAGTCATTTCTCACCTGCGTACTGGAAAACAAAAATTCCTTATAGATCTTCCTTGCTTGCTTCCTGGACCCATTGTATCTGAGGCTTTCTAGTTATCACCCTTTACCTGGCAAATGCATTTCCTCCATGATTCCTACTGGTTCTGACCTCCCCCTCCCCAGCCCTGGTGTGGCTCTTTTTTCTCCTGAGGGAGCTTATTTAAACATTGATCGTTTCCACAGGGAGAAAAAAAAGCAATAGTGATTGCACACGATTTATGACATAGAGTCCTTAAATAAGGGTTTCCCAGGTAACATAAATAAATAATTCAAAATGGTTGTGAAGTTAAGGACCAGAGGGCTGTAGCAACCATGACTTACTTGCAATCCATGTAGATGGTGTCTCCTCCTGTCACACTGAGTGGTGGTCCTGCCAGGGACTCATACTCAGGACCTACGATCATTGCCAATTCTCTTTTTTGAAAAACTTAGACACTTCTTTTTTTAATCTCAAAATATAAAAAATGTTGTCAACTTATTCAAGAGGTTCCCAACACTGTGCTGGTGAAAAATAACACCAGTTGGCAAAATTGGGCTCATTGGCCACCAGTGTGTGAGTCAGCCACCAAATGGTTTGTAGAGGTAAAGATTATGGTATAGAAAGCAAATCGTGTTCTTTGAAATCTGTCCCCTTTGTCACGTTGGATAATCTGGTATTCTTCATGTGAATAAGACTTTTCTTTCTGGTGGCATTCTCATATTTATCAACATTTTTGTTCAGAATAAAATCTTGCTTTTTAATCAGTCATTCAATATGGACAGTTTCCTTTAAAGTTGATCTGTTAAGTTTATGCAGTATCATATCAACTATTATTGTAGTTAACTTTTTTTTCTTTCTTTTAATTTCAGAATGTTACAGGGATACACACATTTTGGCTACACAGTTTGCTTTTGTATATTTTATGTCAATGTTTTAAGTGTGCCCTCATTTTGAAAAACTCTTGTGGGCAGCACCTGTGGCTCAGTGGGTGGAGCGCTGGCCCCATATACTGAGGGTGGTGGGTTCAAACATGGCCCCAGCCAAACTGCAACAAAAAATAGTCAGGCATTGTGGCAGGCGCTTGTCATCCCAGCTACTTGGGAGGTGGAGGCAAGAGAATCACCTAAGCCCAGGAGTTGGAGGGTGCTGTGAGCTGTAACACCACAGCACTCTACCAAGGGTGATAAAGTGAGACTCTTGTTTCTAAAAAGAAAAAGAAAAGAAAAGAAAAACTCTTTGTATGTGAATGTGTTATGATAAGACTATTTTTTTGTTGAATTTATCTCAGTTTGACTTTTCTATAAAGTGTGATATAAGAGTACAGGTTACAGTAACAACTCTTACAGCGATGTAATAGTATATGTTTTTACTTATGTATTATGTCAAACTCTATACCGGAAAGCTTTCCATAATGTGTAATAAAAGACCCACAATCTAACAGTGTCTTTACACTAGACTAGTTCTCAATTTTTCCTCCAAAGTACACCTAAATGCCAGTTTGGGGGTTTGGCCCACAACTGCTCATCTCAAGTTTAAAATATCTTTGCATTTTATGATTTAAAATATAACATAGATTTTACACTGAAATCCATAAGACATCTATGTTTAATAGGCAACCATGGATAAATTTGGAATTTAGGAATAACAGAGTTTAAGTGTGGAATTTTTCTCTGAAAAGAGAAAAAGAAACTTGTTCTCACTGTCTATTATACTACAGAATGAGGTGGGAAACCAGTATTAAAGAAGGTAAAACTTTGTCCCCTTTCGGAGGCAGGGATCAGATACACTGAAAGCTATCTCTATGACACACCTGATGCGAGCTAGCCTGTTCCTCCTGGGAATCAATGGTGATAGGTGCTTAGTAAAGGAATTTCCTATGCTATAATATTCCTTGATGTGCAAAACTCTGTTGAAGGAGTGAACCAATTTAAATAAGGTGTTAAAAAGTTTCCTAAAAAAAATTAATGAGCCCTTTCATTAAGGTTCAATATTGTTTGTTTTTAAAAAAATGGAAAAGTTTGTAAGGTTCAATATTGTTTGTTTTTAAAAAATGGAAAAAACCTTGTAAGGTTTGAGTAGCCCCAACAAAAGCCTATTGTTTGGAAAACCTACCAAAGCCCCTATTATTCAAGGGGACCTCACCGTGAAGGCAAAGTAAGGGAGATGAGGCCCAGACGTTTGTGGGAAAACATTGGCTTCAGCACTACATTCAGCTGGGGTTTATCCAGATTCATCTACCAGACATAAGAGTCTGACCTTAGAAGCATACGCTAAGATGGCAGTGAGCTAGGAGGCCAAGCATGAGCACCATTCTACCGCGTGCCAGCAGGAGTGACACTGTGTCTGGACAAGCACCTCTGAGATCTGGTCCTGCAGCAACACGTCCCGGCAGTGATGCTGGTAGGCTCATCACATTTAGTTTTCTGGCCTGTCTTGGAGAAGTCACTAATCCTTGTGACAGAGTTGACTCTAGTCCTCTCCGTGAATGAGTCGGAGAAGGGATGCAGAACATGAGCAATTGATTTGAAAAACAAAAAGTGTCCCTATTTGTAAAGTACATCTGTGTCGGTGCGGCAGATCAGTAACGCACATGGTCCCATTTACTGGTGGAGGATGTGGGTGAACTAGTCCTGGGGGGTAAGCTGCTCATGGCCACATGAACACAGTCTGAAAGTGGGAGGGTCATGCCAGGAAAGACCAAGGATGAAAGGCCTTGGACCCAGAGAGAAGCCTGGGAATGCTTGGAGGAATCAGTACAGAAGAGACAAGGACCCCTCTACTACATCCAGAGTAAAGGGGGGCATCCAAGGCTAACAGGGTGTCCATGGGAAGCCTGGTGGCTTGGACAGACAGACAGACAGAAAGCAGACACTCATTTGGACAGCAGCAGCAGCACAGAAGTGGCAGTTTCTGGGATATTTGGGCTCCAGGGCCATGTTGTTGTCCCTCATTCTCAAGGGAGAAGACCTGAGGTCTTGATTAACTAGTGAAAGGTGAAAGCAGATAAGCCTGAGCCTCTGCACTCAAGGGATCCCCCTTGGGACACTTGAAGCTAAAAGCCACTAGAAAAGCCTGGACATCCTAGTAAAACGGGCAAGTGAGGGTCTCAGAGTGGTCATGCTCGGGAGTGGCTATAGACATCCTGATGATGTATGCTTATTTAATATAAAATGCCTTCATCCATCCAAAGAAACCAGGCAAATTCACATTCCAGGAAGATTTAACATGTGGCTTCATGGAACTTCTGTCACTTTGCTATGAACCCTCAGAACCCAGCCTGAGATGCCACAGATACAATGTATACAGCCTAGATCTTAACCCCATCTCTGCAAGGAGTCTTAGCTTTCTTTTATTTTTGTCTTTTATTTTATTTTCTTTCTTATTTCTTTTCTTTTTTTTTTTTAGACAGAGTCTCACTATGTCACCCTCAGTAGAGTGCTGTAACATCATAGCTCACAGCAACTTCAAACTCTTAGGCTCAAGTGATCCTCCTGCCTCAGCCTCCTGAGTAGCTGAGACTACAGGCAATCACCACTATGCCCAGCTATTTCTATTTTTAGTAGAAAATAGCTGGGTCTTGCTCTTGCTCAGGCCAGTCTTGAACTCCTGAGCTCAAGCAATCCTCCCACCTTGGCCTCCCAAAGTGCTGGAATTACAAACATGAGCTGCCACACGTAGCCTGTCTTAACTTTCTAAACTTTAAATTTTATTCATCAAATGAGAACAAAGTGGTTATCTTCGTAGAGTTTTTGCAAAATAAGGAATGTAAAGTTCATAGCACAGTTCCTACCAGTGTAAGAGATAATTCTAAAATGTCAATTGCCTTGGGTTATTTTTATCATAAATACAGTACATCAGTGCTGTATCAGAAAGTTGAATCATTTGGAGTAATCTTGCACAATCAAGAAGTTATTTCCAGGGAATTCTTCTGCAAAAGCCCACTTTGTGATGAACGATACATACTCTTTCTGAAAACAGTTTGTGTCAGAGACAATTTGTAAAATTCATTGGCTGATGCTAATAGAAGTCTAGGATGCTGGAGGAGTCATTTTATATAAACACGTGACAAGTCAGTTGTAAGAAGGAGATGACAGAGGTCTTTCCGAAGGTAAAAGAGAGAGAGAGAGATGGTCAAATAGAGAGCAGAAGTGTTAAGAATTATAGTCTGGTAACCACATGCACCAGGTCTTGACTCACTTTGAGTGCCGAGCCAACACTGTGAGAGGCAAAATATACGAGTGCTGTGATGAGAATCCTCCTCTCTATGGCCCCATTTCTCTCAGGTTAGAAAATGCTCCTGCGTCTTTGACTCTTCCTTTCTTCACTGATGCCCTAGAACTGTCAGAAAGGATTCCTTCCTCTCTCTGGCCTTTCTTCCTTCCCTCCCTCCCTCCAACCCTCCCTTCCTCCCTCCCTTCCTCCCTCCCTCTCTCCCTTCCTTCCTTCTTTCCTTCCTTCTTTCTTTCTTTCCCTTTTTCTCCCTTCAGAATAGTTCCCAGATAATCAATTGTCAGTACTTTCCCTCTGGCTACTTGTCCTCACCTCTGGAGTACCCTGAAAGCCCACCTTATCCTCACTGTAATAGCTGAAGCCAATCCTACCACTGGACTAGGGGATTTAAATAGGTAAAAGACAACTAGTTCAATGTTCCCTTCTCAGGTGAGGCTGCACTGGTTCTAAATCCTTGAAGAATTAGGAGATCAACCAGGCATCGAGGAACCCACATGGGATAAAGGAAATAAGACAGAATAAGACTTCCTTCCTCAAGCCCTGTTGGGTGTGAAATGGAGATTCAAATTCCAGTCTCTCCAGTTGGGTCCCAACTATCTCATCTGGCCTTACTAAACCTTAAAAAGTAAAAACAAGCCACTATTTATCACACATTTCTCTGTGCCACATGTCCTATAAAGCACTTTACTACTTATCTCATTTAATTGTCACAATCTCTCTCACAGGCTGATTGTATTATTATTCCCATTTTCTATTAGGAAAAAGCCAAGGAAAAAATACATATTACCCACTCAAAGTCTCACAACCAGAACAGGCCAAGCCAAGACTGGGATCCTGGTTTGTCTAACTCCAAAGCCAGCTCCAAGGATTGAGTCTTCCTTGCTCAATTCCTCCTCTGAGTTTGTTTTTCACTCGTGTTTGGATTGTTGCTGCAGCTTGATGGCTGATGCACATATGCTTCTTGCAGCCCCCTCTCTACACTCATCTATGCTGCAGACCCCAGGGGTGCAGAGAGCCTCCTGGCCTCCTGTCTGAGCATGGATCAATAATGAAAGGACTGAAATCAACACAGGGTTTCAAAGTTAGTTTGCCCTCAGCACTCTGGACACGCTTCATTCCCTTATGTGCTGACAATAGCAGAGTGTGTTCAGGAGCACCAGACAGCTGCGGTTCTCAGAGATGTCGATAGTGTGAACAAGGAACAAGAGACCACTTTAGGAAATAATGAACCATTTTCCCCCTAAAGTATATTCCCTAGGAGAAAATCATTCATTTTTACCACTTTGACTCTTTCAGTGCTGTATTATGTAATCAGTTTATGTAATTCCACCAGTTGAAAGCAGATGGATACCAAATTTTCAGTGGAGGAGACAGAGAATCTGGGATCTACCATAGCAGAAGGTTCAGACCAACTTTTAGGATTGCTTTTTCAAGCTATTAAAAACGTGTGCAGCTTCAACTGGCAAGCAAACCATGCCAGCTTGGCACAGCAATTAAGGGTATAGGTTTCTTGATAGTAAGAACTCTTAAGAGGCTTATAAGGAAGACAGGTAACTTCAGTTTTAAATAACCAATATTTTAACAATGTGTGATATTCCATCCAGTGAATGTGACCCTTTACATAATAAAACTCCTAATCCTGCACTTTGGCAGTGGGATCAACTTTTGATTGTCAATAATGTTACAACAGCCATACAGATACTTGAGATTCTACATTAAAATAAAAATTACTTTTTTAAAATTAAGTCAAATACATACAGATCATGAATACATTTCTGCATATGTAGGGCACAATGTGTTGGGTTTTTTTATATACAATTGGACGTGGTTACATCAAACCCATCAATATAGTTTTTGCCTCATTTACGTGATTATTGTGATAAGACATTTATGTTCTACACTTGACAGATTTGACTTGTACCCTTGCAATATGCTCCATAGGTGTGGTCCCACCTTTTACCCTCCCTCTATCAAACCTCCCCCTCCCCTCCCTTCCCACTCCATTTCTCTCCTTCATCCTGGGCTATAGTTGTTTCTATCTTTCATAACAAAGTATGAGTAAATATAAGTAGGTTTCATAGAAGTGCTGAGTACATTGGATACTTATTCCTCCATTCCTGAGATACTTTATAAATTACTTTTAATATTAATTATATTAAAATTTCAAAACTATAGAAGAAAAAAAATCACTTATAATTCTACTGCCAGTTAGGGTATAGGATCTTTACATGTTTTTGATTTTTTCTGATTTTCCTCATTGAAATAATAATTTCCATAAAAGATACAAAGAAGAAATTCATAAAAGAAGAAATGTAAGTTGGCCAGTGAGCAAACGTCACTGATCATCAAGAAAATTACAATCAAAACACTAAGGCCTCATTTGTTGGCAATAATTCAAAAGATTGAAAAATATTCCCCTTTAACTATAGGCAATGCTGCATTTCCTTGGTTTGAGTACATATTGGGAAAAGGTTGCAGAAAACAATTTGGTAATATGTGTTAAAATTCTATTTTTAGGTGTCATTCTACAGAAATATTCACATATGTGCGCAAACACATATGCGACAAGGCTCATGGAATCATTCTTTATAGAATTCAGAAAGTTAGGAATCATCTGTATCAGTAGAAGTTGATTAAATAAATTACAACATACTTAACTTAGGGGATTCTATAGCTGTTTTAAAAAGGGAAGCAATGTTAATAGCAGCATCAGGGAAATGATTTCCAACACATATCATTAAATAATGAAATCTGGGTAGAACAATAGATTCTATGAAAAAATATGACATGGAAATGTGTGTAGAGGTGAGAAGGGCAACACACCAGGGCATGAACAATGGCTGCATCTGAATTAAGAGTAAAAGGAGAGAAAGTCATAAACAGGGATTAGTACTTCTTTGAATTTTTTTAAATTTTAATAACAAGGTTGTATATGTGTATTTGAATTTTTATAATATGATTTTGTACCTCTATTTTCAATCTTGAAGCAAAGAACATATATAAATTATATAATTTTAGATATCATCATATTCATTCAGTAATACACCAAATAATTTTCATTACCTGTTTTTCATAACCAATATTTCAATAATGTGTAATATTCTATTCAGTAAATGTGCCCTCTGACATAATAATTTCACTCCTAATCCTGGATTTTTACATTATTATCATCTTTTCATTGTCAATAATGTTACAATATACATCTGGTTTTGGTGGCAAAGTTTTTAATCATCCTTACTTTGAAAATACATTTCTAATTGGTGCCCCAGGATGGATTCGTTGATGGAAGATTAAGAATCCTAATGAGTTGAAGAACCCTACTGATTCCAAGAGCAAGACCCTGTTACTCTTACTCCTACTTCAAAAAGTCTGTATAAATAATGAGGCTTTATCTTATTTTGTCAATTTTTTTCTTTTTTGCCATTAGCTAAGAGACTGTTAACCTCAGATTAATAATTTAATAAGCAACCAAATTTGGGGGCTGAGCCCAAATCCAACACTGTAAGTTGAAGCCAGGGGGCAGGATGATGGCTTGCTATTAACAGCATGTGGAATCCAATGTCAGTAACCACTCGGTATTCCAGAAAGCATTCTCCAATTGGTAAGGACAAGGCTGCAGAACATCTTTTCCCAGGAGGCAATGAAGTCGCTCAGCCAGAGCAGTCTTTTGTGAAGAAAAACCTAATAAAGATTGAGTAGCCCCAGGAAACTGTGCTTTGTTTTTGGAACAAGGTGTATCTTGAACTATATGAAGTCAATCTTGGTGAATACCAACTGTATTGATGCAGTCCAAGACAAACAAATCCACCTTTTTAAAAAATATATTGTTGTAACTTTCCCAAGATACCTGATATTAAAAAATAATATAGCAGCTCTTAAAAATTCCATTAGTGCATTCTCTGAAAGATTTAGAATCAGGATGTAATTGAGGCTGGACACCACATGGGAGTCCTAAGAAGCAGAGTTTTCATGATACAGTAATATAACTAAAAAGCTAAAGACATCTCTGTCATCACGCCCCTGTATCAGAAATGATTGCGTGATGACAGTGTTAGAAGGGGAAATGCTCTGGCTTCTCACCTAGTCGAGGTAAGAACACATGCTGGACTCATGGCCTCATGTTTTGTATCCCCAACCCAGTGAAAGCAAGCACTACTCCACCCTAGCACCACTGAGTCAAATCCACAAGGGCTCTCCTCTTTGTCTCTACACACAGAGTCCACTTGGGATACTGCTGCTGCTACCCAGCCACCATTCATCCTCTTGTTCCGGGCCTTGAGGCCCCTGCCAGAAACAATATCCCAGTTCTTCCCTGAACCCTCTGAAGAAAATCTAAGGGATGTTTCTACAGGAAATACAAAAAAAAGACTTATAGAATTAGAAAGGGTATGTACTCATAAGTATATAATTAATAATTGCAAATGAATCACTTACAGAATTAAATTTTTGTAGAAAAAGTTCACTTAATTCTAAAATAAATGACCCTATAGAATACTATTATTTTCATTCTATTTGACAGATTAGTCAATTGCTTGAAGTCACTTCTTTCACTTTGTAGTTGATTGTATTTTTTTTTAATGGTCATGACAATATTTCTGATCCTGCATGTTCTCTCAGAACTTTGTCATTACTCCATTAAATGGTAGAATTTACCTCCCTCTCCTTGAAATTAGAAATGGCCTTTTGTGGCTGCCTCAATAATAGAAGTGTCAGAAGCAAGACTGCGCCCATGACTATGTTATAAGAAGCAATACGGCTTCCCTGCCCACCCCAGCCTGGTGCTCACCCTTGGAAGTCTATGAGACTTGGTGCTGTGAGAAAGGGCATCATTTTGGAGAGACCACATGTTATTGTTCCAAATATTTCTCCCCTAAGGTCCAAATCAACAGCCAGCATCAGCTTTCACATATGAGAGGAAACAAGCCTCGGTTCTCAGCCATGAGCAATTCATCCCAGAACCCAAGGAGGAGATAATAGGGAACTTCTGGAGAAATTTTTGGCTGTTATGACAACCAGGGGAGTGGTACTGGCATCTAATGGTTAAAGACCAGGAGGCTGCCAAGTACTCTCCAGTGCACAGCTTCCCACAACAAAGAATAATCTGACTCAGAATGTCAATAGTATCAAGGACTGAGAAAACCTACTTCAGATGACTCCAGCCTCCAGCCCTTGATCCAGGCCAATTGATATTAAGCGGAGCAGAGACAGGCTGTCCCTGCCAAATCCTGACCAAATTGCAATTTCATAAGGTGGTTTGTTTTGCAGCAATAAATAATTGAAACATCATCAAATAAGAGGAAGAACTGAGTCATATTCTCAGCTCTTTATAATGCTCAAACCCATGCATCTTTCCATGTTGCCTCGAAGGGACATGGGGACAAAGACAGCAACAAAGAAGCAGTAGGCAAAGACTGACTGAGAGTCAGGCAAGGGAGAAGGGAAAGGTGACTGTGACCAAGAGGAAAGCAAAGAACTCTTTCTCACTGTGTAACTATACTCCATGATCCCAATCTCAAGCTCAACACCACCCTGTCTCTTTCCTGGAAAATCTGGGGAGACAGCTCCCAGTTTCTTCATCACAAATTTATGAATGCACCTTTGGGGTTTGTTTGTGTCTGTTGGCCCCCAAAACCGCTCTAATAACTTCTCATATATGAGAGACCCTAAAGAAACCCAACTTTCCTTAATAAACTGTAGAAAGATTAAGTTTCCCAACTACATTCCCTCATAGAAAGAACAGATCAATCAGGCTCTTTTGTCAAATGGTGTCAACCTCACTTTGTCCATAAGAAACCTTCGAATGATCAACCAACCTCAGAATCAACTGACCATTTCAAAGTGGAATAGAATCCCAGCAATTCCACCTATGTGTATTTATCCTAAGGAAAAAAATTGAAAAGTAGACAAAGATTTATGTGCATAACTATTCATTGCAAGGTCAGTTGTAAGAGTTATTAATAAAAATTAGAGAAAGAAATACCTAGGGTCTGACAGTGAGGTAATGCTAACATAGATTTATAGTATAAATCTACAGCAGGATAACATTTGATCATCATTATCTGTTTTATTTTGGATCCTCCTTTTAATCTTATTTGGGATATATTCCCTACACAGCTGATCTACTCAGCTCAGGCCCACATATTTAAGTGCCTACTACACATCTCTGCATCTTTTGCTGTATTCTCTGAGTGCCTAACAACACCAAGATCTCAAGAAAGAAACATAGGCAACATTGGTAACTAATACATCCCTTTTCTAAATGTACCATATCCCATTAATCCTAAAGTTTTGTATTCTAAAAGTTTTCTAAATTTCAGCAGAATCAGTCTCAACTCTCTTAACTTTATTATAATTATCCTACCCCAAGTCATCAACTCCTGCCTTAACTCCTCTAATAGCTTATCAATGGTTCTCACTTATCCATTTCATGCTACAGCCAGAGTGATCCTTTGAAAACATAAATTTGATCACAGCATCCTCTTCCTTAAAGCCCTTTAAAACTTACCATTACAGGATAAAGGCTGAACTCCTTTCTGGGTTTTGAAAGGCCATCCGTAACCAGGTCCCTGCTTATCTCTCCAGCCTCATCTCAGACCATCCACCTCTCTAATTCTCCTTACAATTTATGTTTCAACCATGCTATATCATTTGCATTTTGTGAGTGTACCATGCTTATATTTACTTCTGGACTCTCTCTGCATGCTCTTTGCTTCCAACTAAATCACTTGTCATGCCATTCCAAAATATGCCCATAATTACTAACTTGGCTTGTTCCTCCTTTTCCCTCTTTAAATTTTTTGAGACTTCCAACCTCTTTTACCTCAAGGTCTTCTAATTTTTTCTTCCTTCCTGGATTTCCTCCTACACACACAAGCATGCAAGCACACACACACACTATACCTACTATTTCCCAGTGTGGTGGTCTGAAGGTGTTCTTGGAGCCTCTGATCAAAGACGCAAGGAAAAGGAACTGCAGACGAGATGATTGATTTGAAGGGAGGTCAAGACTTGCTCAGGTCAGCAACCAGGCCTGACTTTACTGATTATCTTATATACTTTCAAACATTCAGTAAGAATTTTTCACAGATACAAAGTGAAGTAAAATTCGGAAGCTACCATTAAGATTACAATTCAGTGTGAAGGCTAAGGAACACACATACAATTGATTTTGTTTAGAGTAAAAACATAAAGGAGACTGACTGTCTGTTCTTGCTGGCCCAAACCGAAACTAGAGATTATAATGTTAATGAGGAAGAAGACAAAGAACAGAACCCAAGGCTCTACGACATGTGTTCAAGCTTCCAGCTGAGACCCCGGCCTGACTCTCCAGATCTCTTTTTTCGAGAGTCTTTCTGCATATTTCTGCATATCTATAGGCAGGTGCAGAAGCTCAATCTTCAAAGACATCTTTCCTAGAGTCATTCTCCTGGAGGAGCACATTGAAGTGAACTGCCATGTCTGAGCATGGGGTGCTTATCTCTATAGTGGTCCTAAAATTTCTTCCCAGATCTCATACTATAGAAAAAAAAATGGACTGATAGCCACAACTTATTTGCTCTGAATCCAGGACTGTACTCACATTAAGGCCACACTTCCCACAGGCTGTTCTGAGACTATGGCAGGCTCACTCCTGGGAGATGTGAGGTGACTCTCAATCTGAGACCAGGATTTTGAAACTAATATTCAAACTATAGGACAAAATATTCCTGCACTTTTAGTACATTTAACAGCCTGCCATAGTCTCAGAACAGTGAGACTGTGTAGAATGACTTAGGCTCAACTCTGATCAGAATTGCCAAATTGCCTTAAAATTATACTTCAATTTAAAATCTTTCTTCCTTCCTTCCATTTTTTCTTTAAAAAAATCAAACATGTATCACAGTCTGATTACTCTCCTAGCTGCCTCAAAATCATTCCTCATTATCTCTCATATAGGCATTTCCTCAGAAAATATCTTTCATTTCTAGTCCTGGTTTGGCATCTAATTTTCTCTCAGTGGACTAAGGCAAGTTGTACTGAGAGTGGATTAAGAAAACCAATGGGGACTTGGGACTGGCTCACTCACTGATTGGTGGGTATAGAGCACAAAATCTACTTGGTAGTAGGGCATAAACAGTCATGGACAACTCTTGGCCTAAGGTAGCAGTTCAGTTGATAAATATTTCACTTCCAGTGTTCTGATAAAAAAAATCCTAATGGACAGGAATGTGTTGCAAAAGTTCACTGGTTTTAAGAAACTTTTCTCAGACATGGGCTGTATAAAGTTGGCAAGGATCACAAGGTCACTGCTACAGTGGTTATTAAACACATGGAGAAAATAATGGCCAGTGGCCAGGAACACTGAAGTATCTGAGGTGTCCTTGCAGGTGACAGAGAAAAAGAATAAAGAGTCTGAGGGAAATGGGCATATTGCAATAGATATATTTTGAAAGACCAGAAGACCAACCAATTAGACTATTCTAATGAGGATACAACACTGACCAAGGCCACTGGGAACCTGCCCCTGAGAGGAACACCAGAATCACTGAGGGTTTGGTGGTGGTTGTCCTCTGCATGGCAGTGCTGATGATAGAAAAGTCAGCCACAGAATTGAGTTTACTAATAGCCATGATGATGAATAGTACTCCAAAGTAATAGAGAACAGATGGCCACCAGTAGTTAGAGTCCACAATTATTGTTAATGACCAAAAGAGTTGAAGGTCACTGATGGTTAGTTGGCTTTTTAATCTAGAAACTTAGATCTTAAGTACTAGGAAATTTTCTTTCAGACATTATTTTCTAATTTATTCCTTCCTACACTATCTGTTCTCCTTTTCTGGAACTCATCAATTTATTGTTGGTTTTTTCCTGAATTGATTCTCAAAAATTCTTTTTCCTATACTTTAATCTCTTCCACTTGTTTTTTGTGTTTGACCCTTAGTAACACTTTTTTAACTTCATCTTCTAGCCCTTTTATTTATTGTTTTTCTCATTCTCATTTATAAATTTCTATTTGTTCTTTTTTGGTCTGTTTGTTCCCCTTATATATCATCCAGTTATTATTACATAGATACAATATTGTTACTTATCCTTCTAAGAATATAAGTTATAGGATATTTCTTTATATTTTTGTGGTCCTTGTTCCCTCTAAGGATTTTGTAACATTTCCATTATGCTTTGGCCCCTCCAATCCAAGTTGGTAATTTTTCTGAATATTCTAGTAATCAATGGTGTATCATGCATACTTAAGAGAAATATTCCAAAAATCTGGTTGGGGCTTTTTTGAGGAAAATGGGAGAGAAGATGAGCTTTTAAATTAGTTGGCTTCATTTTAGAGTCACAAGGCAAGCAAATGGCTTTTTAGATAATGGAGCCCAAATATAACTGACATTGGGGCACCTTCTCATTTTCTCAAGAAAATAATTCCCTTGCCTTCATCCTGGGCTAGATAAATCATAGATTGTTGTTTTGGAAAGGGTATTTGAGGGCACCATCATTCAGGATATAGACGTCCTCCATCCCTTCTGGTTTTAGCTTTATCCCACTGTTCATTGTGTCCAGACTTAATTTCAGCGTCACTTGTGTTACATCTTCCTTCCCTTCTGAGTTTATTATTATCCCTCAATTTTCTCTCTGTCTTCCCCAAATTTATCATCTCTCATCTGCTTTTGTCTCCTCTCCTGATCCATCTATACTTGTAGTTCTATGCTTTTTAAAAATCCTTTTATAGCAGTAGTCCTCAACCTGTTGGTCACGACCCCTTTGTAACAATGAAAATATATTCTTCATATCAGACATTTACATAATGATTCATAACAGTAGCAAAATTACAGTTATGAAATAGCAATGAAAATAATTTTATGGTTGGGGGTCACCACAACATGAGGAACAGGGTTGTGGCATTAGGAAGGTTGAGAACCACTGTTTTATAGTAAGGTTTCCATAGGGAGAGAAGATAAATGCATCTATTCAGTCAGATTCATATATTTTTCTCCCTGGTTTAAATGCGACTTTTTCATACAAAAAATTCTTACTAAAATTGGCATGGAATTGGCAAAGTTTTATAGCATTCTAATCTATTCTACTGTGCTATCTAATTATGTACCAGTACCAGGATTCTAATTATCACGGCTTTAAAATATACTTTTATATCTTGCAGTGCAATTTCTAATCATAATTCTTCTTTTAAAAAAATTCAAATTTTCTTGGCTATTCTCACATTTTATAGATTAACTTTAAAATCAACTTGTATCAAATTTATAAATCCATCTGTGAAATTGACTTTTTTAATTGGTGTTTCCATATTTAAAAACTTGGTATGAGCCTCTGTTCAGTAAAGTTTTATATTTCCTTTCATATCAATACTGATTAATTCTGAAAATTATTCTTAGATATTTAATGTTTGCATTTAATTTTGAAAAGAGTTTTTAAAATATTTTTTCTAATGTGTTTTTGTTGCTAAAATGAAAAACTACTAATTTTTATAAAATTCATTCCATAACTTGAAATTTTACATGTTACTAATTTCCTCTGATAGGTTTCCTCTTGAGCCGCTTAGGTTTTCTAAATACATAGTCATCTGCAAACAATGATAATAGTTTCTGGCTTCCAAGAATTATTTGTATTCAGTCTCCTGAATTATTATGCTAGCTACCACTTGAAATATAACACTAAATAATAGTAGTAATAATGGACATTATTATCTTGTTATAGATTTTCATAAGTATGTCTTAGTGATTTATTATTCAAAATAAATGTAACTGTCATTTTCAAATAAATAACCTCTATCACTCTAAAAATGTGATGGGAATGATGTCAACCAGAAGTTTGACTAGAGATGTTTGATGCTTGTCATCCCCTGACAAAGAACCAAAGTAATGACAAATAGCTACAGTTTGACTGGAGTGTGGAATGGGGAGTGCTAGAGTATAGCAGGTGAGTGTAATCTATGATGACTAAAAGCCACAGAGAGTAGTATGAAGTCAAGAGGGGATTTCCCTTACAGAGAGAAGGTAAGCAGAAGAACCCTACCACCCCATTACCACCACAAATATCTATAGCCATTACTACAGGAGAATCCCACAGTACTGGTAAGCCCCAAACCCAGTTAGAAGAGCTTCCAGGAGTTCATGCAGCATGAGAGTATGAGTTATATACTTCCTATGCCTCTCCAGTACCTGTGGGCCAAGCTCCTACTGTAAAGCATCACTTTGATTGGGGCCTTGTGTAGGGACCAGTAGCCAAGGCACCTCACTAATAATGGAACTCCATCTTTATTCCACCAAGCCCAAACAGTGGCTGAACATCACAATCCCAGTTTTGTGGAGCCTAGGTCCAGAATCTATTAGTGAATGTGGGCCTGAACAGCAGGGAAACCAACCCTTGCCACCACATGTCTACATGGAGGAATAGTCTGGCAGTTCTACCCAGGACAACCCTGCTCTTGAGCCAGCCAAACCATTGTATACTTTCCCCAAGTAGGAAAGATCTCTGAAACATCAAGTAGTTAGCGTATCTTCAAGCTGAAGCAGTGGCTAAACAACCAATCCCATGGCCTGAGTAATATCCCTCAGTGCCCAACCTCTCCCTCCAGACATACCCCTGGCTTTCCCAAAGACCCTGAAATCAGGCTCTAAGAAACAGCTTCATGGGCTGTTCCTTATAGATGTACTCCCAGGCCAACCAATACAAGCAATAGCCCTTGGACTGACTCTGGCTGGCACTACCCTCAGGCCAACTGTATAGCTGTATGCTATTCTTCTGGGCCTAAGAAACAGCTTCATGAACCATCCCCTTGAGGCACAAACAAAGGCTAACCAAGCAGGTATGTGCCCATGTCTTGGGCCTGAGAAACATTCTTGCAGGCTGACCCAAACAGACATGCATCCAGGCTGGCTAAATAGCTTTGTGCTCAGAAATAGGTCCATGAGCTATTCTTGTAGGAAAACATACTTCTAGGCTGGGTGAGCAATTGCACACCCTTGTCACTGGCAAGAGTAAAATGTCCATGATCGCAACCTCAACAAGTCAGATCCAAGGTTGGCTAACCAGCTGTGTGTAAACATGCATCCCTGACCTGAAAAACAGCCCCTCAGTAAAGCCACACTACTACCATCACAAACTCTTTCAGCCTAGACAACCAAGGCACTTGAAAACATCACTAGCCTTGATTAGAGCTGAAGAAAATACACAGAGAATACACTACTGCGTCCATCTAGAATCAACACCAATGAACCCCACTGAATTGATACCTCAAAACCCATCTAAATTAATGTCTTTCTCTATGAGTAATCCAAGAAATTGGGAGAGGTGATTCTTCCATCAGATATGTAGAAATCAAATAGGAATATATCACACATGAAAAATAAGAAAACATGATATCTCCAAAGGAATATAATAGTTCTCCAGTAACAGACTCCAAACATAAGGAAATATACAAAATGTCAAGAAAAATAATAACTTTAAGGAAACCAAGGGAGACTCAAGAGAATACAAATAGACAATTCAATGAAATCAGGAAAACAATTCATATTTTGAATGATAAATTCAAAAAAGTGGTAAATACCATAAAAAGGATCCAAAAAGAAATTCTATAGATGAAGAACTCAATCCAGGAATTAAAAAATACAATCAAGAGCTTTAATAATAGACTAGGGCAGACAAAAAAAAAAAGAATGAAAAAAAATAAGTCTACAAGATTTATGGGACACCATCAATCAAACAAAAATTTGCATTATGGGCATTCCAGAAGGGAAAGAGAAGGGGGAAAGCACATAAAGCATATAATAAAATAAAAGCCAAAAATACCCCAAGTCTTGGGAGAGAGAGATGGACATTCACCTTCAGGAACCACAAATAACCACAAATAGTTGAAACTCAAACACACCACCTCCAAGACCCATTGGACTAAAACTGTCAGAAGTCAAATAAAGAATTCTAAAAAAAAATTTATTGATCTTTTTCAATGTCTATACTACCCAAAGCAATATACAGATTTAACGTAATCCCTATTAAGGCACCATCATCATACTTTAAGGAGCTTGAAAAAATAGTGCTTCATTTTATATGGAACCAGAAAAAACCTCGAATAGCAAATATACTACTCAGAAATAAAAACAGATCAGGAGGTATCATGTTGCCAGACTTCAGGCTACACTATAAATCTATAGTGATTGATCAAAACAGCCTGGTACTGGCACAAAAAAATAGATAGGTATATGTATGGAACAGAATAGAGAACCAAGAAATGAACCCAGACACTTATAGTCATTTGATCTTCGACAAACCTGTCAAAAACATTCAATGAGGGAAAGATACCCTATTTAACAAACGGTGCTAGGAGAACTGGCTGGCAACCTGCAGAAGAATGAAACTGCACCCCCATATTTCACCATTAACAAAGACTGATTCTCACTGGATAAAAGATCTAAACTTAAGAATGAAACTATAAAAATATTAGAAGATAGTGCAGGGAAAACGCTTGAACAAATTGGCGTGGGAGAATTTTTTATGAGGAAGACCTCCCAGGCAATTAAATCTACACCAAAATTATATTACTGGGATCTGATCAAATTAAAAACTTCTGCACAGCCAAGAACACAGTAAATAAAGCAAACAGACAGCCTTCAGAATGGGAAAAGATATTTGCAGGTTATGCTTCTGACAAAGGTCTGATAACTAGAATTCACAGAGAGCTCAAACTAGTCAATAAGAAAAAAAAAACAAATAACTCCATTTCTATGTGAGCAAAAGACTTGAACAAAAACTTCTTTGAAGACGACAGGTACATGGCCTACAGACACATGAAGAAATGCTCACCATCTCTAATCATCAGAGAAATGTAAATCAAAACCACTTTGAGATATCATCTAACTCCAGTAAGATTAGCCCACATCACAAAATCCCAAAACTACAGATGTTGGCATGGATGTGGAGAGAAGGGAACACTTGTACACTGCTGGTGGGAATGCAAGCTATATGACCTTTTTGGAAAGAAGTTTGGAGAATACTCAAGGAACTAAAAGTGGACCTACTATTTGATCCTGCAATCCCCATACTAGGTATTTACCCAGATGACCAAAAATAATTTTACAACAAAGACATTTGCACCAGAATGTTTACTGTAGTCCAATTCATAATTGCCAAGTCATGGAAGCAATGCAAGTGCACATGGACCCATGAATGGATTAACAAATTGTGGTATATGTACACCATGGAATGCTATGCAGCTATAGAAAAGATGGAGACTTCATATCTTTTATGTTTACCTGGATGGAGCTGGAACATATTCTTCTTAGTAAAGTATCTCAGGAATGGGGAAAAAAGTATCCAATGTATTCAATATTACTATGAAATCATATTTAATCACCCACACATTCATAGGAATGGTAAAATATAACTATAGTCCAGAAAGAAGGAGGGAAGAGGAAAGAGGGGGAGGGAGGTTCAGAGGAGGGAGGGTATTTGGGAGGATCCAACCTAATGTGCATAATGCAATGACACATTTCTAAACTATTTTTTTCTTTTTTTTCTTTTTTTTTTTTTGCAGTTTTTGGTTGGAGCTGGGTTTGAACCCACCACCTCCAGCATATGGGGCCGCACCCTACTCCTTTGAGCCACAGTCCCTGCCACATTTCCAAACTATTAAGAATAGAGTATGAATGTTTCTCCCACAACAAATAAGTAAGCAAGGAGACGGTTATGTTAATCAGTTATATATAGGCATTCCACATTGTATATCAAATCAGCACATTGTACCACATAAATGTATTAATGTACAGAGTTATGATTTAATAAAGAATTTTTTAAAATTCTAAAAACAACAAGGAAAAAACATCAGGCCTCATATAATGATATCCCCATTATACTAACAGAAGATTTTTTTTTTTTATCAGAAGCCTTATAGTCCAGAAAAGAATGCAATAATATTTTCAAAGTACTGGGAAAAAAATCACTGCCACCCAAGAATATGTATTAAGTATTATGCCCAGCAGAGTTGTCCTTCAGAAATGAAGGAAAAATAAAATCTTTCACAGACCAGCAAAAACTAAGGGAAATTACTCACTCTAGACAAGCTTTATAAGAAATGCTCGAGGGAATCTTACATTTGAAAGCAAAAATATGGTGACTACCATTATTAAAACATGCAAATTGGTAAAACTCACTGGTAGAGCCTACAGAGAGAAAAAAAAAAGGAATCAAACTATATCATTATAGAAAATCATCCAACCACAAACACAAACAGTAAGAGAATAAATAGGGAACAAAGAATGTACAAAACAACCATAAAATAATCAATAATGTGACAGGCGTAAGACTTCACTTATCAATAAACTGCTGAATGTAAACAAATTAAATTCCCCATTTAAAAGGTATAGACTGACTGAAAGGATAAAAGAACAAGAAACTACAAGAAACTTACTTCACATGTAAAGACACAAATAGACTATAAGTGAAGAGATGGAAAAGATATTCCATTCAAACAGAAACCAAAAGTGAACAGGAGACAAACAAAAAACCTCAAGTCAAAATCTATACAAAGAGACAAAGAAGGATATTAGATAATAATAAAGGTATCAACTCAGCAAGAGAATATAACAATTATAAATACATATGCACTTAACACCAGAGCACCCATATATATGAAGCAAATATTTTTAGATCCAAAGTGAGAAGTAGGTCCCAATGCAAAAATATTGGGGTCTTCAACACTCCATTCTCAGATTTAGACAGATGATTGGGATAGAAAATCAACAAAGAAACATAGACTTAAACAGCACCAGAGACCAAATAGACCTAACAGACATTTACAGACCATATTGCCCAATAGCAATATATATTTGCTATTAGCATACATATTCTTTTCATTAGCACATGGAACATTTCCTTTCCATGTGACCATATTTTAGGGCACAAAACAAATCTCAAAACTTTTTTAAAAATCAAAATCATATCAAGTGTCTTATCTAACCACAGAGAAATAAATCTAGACATTAATAAAAAGAGTAACACTTAAAATTATACTGTTACATAGAAATTAAGCAATATATCCTTGAACAACTAAGGGTAAAGGGAGAAATTAAGAATTATATTAAATTTTTTTAACAAATAAAAGCAGAAACATACCATATAAAAACTATTAGGATACAGAAAAGCGGTATTAAGATCTGAAATTATAGCAGTAAATGTCTACATCAAAAAAACTAGAAAGATTTCAAAAAAAAAAAAACTTGATGCATCTGAAGGAACCAGAAAAGCCATAACAAATCAAACCCTCAAATAGTAGAGAAATAAATAATAAAGATAAGACCAGAAAAAAATAAAACTGAGACAAAAGAAATACAACAGATCGACAAAACAAAAAGTTGTTTTTTGGAAAAGATAAACAAAATCAACAAACCATGAGCTAGAATAACTAAGAAAAAAGAAAACAAACAAATAAATACAAGCAGAAACAAAAAATAAGAAGCCACAATAATATCACAGAAATACATAAGATCAGGATATAAAATCACTCTAGGTGTTCAACAACAGATGAATGGGTGATGGAAGTGTGATACATGCACTATGGAATACTATTTAGCCATAAAATGGAATGAAATCCTGCCATTTGTAGCAACATTGACAGAACTGGAGGACAGTATATTAAGTGAAATAAGTAAGGAATAAGGAATGGAACATTAAACACTATAGGTTCTCATATGTGGAAGCTGAAAAAATTGATTTCAGAAGTAAAAAGTACAACAGAGAACACTAAAGGCTGGGAAGGGTAAAACAAAGGAAGAGATAGGGAGAGATTTGTTAAAAGATACAAATTATAGCCAGATAGGAGAAAAAGTTCTAGTGTTCTGTAACAGTGCAGAGTGACTATAGTTAGCAATAATATATAGTTTCAAATAGCTAATAGGTGGATATTGAATACTCCTAACATGAAGAAATGATAAATGTGTAAGATGATGGATATGCTAATTACCCTTAATGGATCACTATACATTCTATGTACTGAAACATCATTATGTGCCCCATAAATATGTATACTTTTTATATGTGGAAGGAAGGAAAGAAGGAAGAAGGGAGGGAGGGAGGGAGGCAGAGAGGGAGGGAAGGAGAAGGAAAGAAAGAGGTTACTGAGTGGTTTTAGTGAATCCTCTCACCTCCAACCAAGTATCTCTTCACTCTTCTGTCTTTCTCCACATCCAACCATCATCAAGACTTGTCTACCTCCTGAATGTCCTTAAATCTGCCCTGTCTTTTCTCTTTGGCTGCCATTCATTGGACCCTGTAGTGGAACTCCTGTCTTCCTATTATCACATGAACTTGGAACTTTCTGCCACCAGTGCTGAGCCCCATACTGCAGTTCAAGCGAATCTCATGAAATGCAAATGATTATGTCATGCCCCTCCCTAAAATCTTTCAATACCTCTCTATTGTTCTTAAAATAAAATTTAAGACTCCTTAATTTTAGTGACTTCCAAGGACCTGAAAGTTCTGGCCCTTCTCTCTCCAGCTTCATCTCTAGTGACTAGCCAATTATAGCTCTACCCTCCAACCATATTCTATTTTCTCTCAACTTGCAGTCTTTACCTATATTATTTTTTCTGTCACAAATACTTTTTTCTTCTTTTCTGGCTAACTCTTATTCTTTCTCCAGCAAGCCTTCCCAAACACTCAAGGCTGGGAGAAGTGCCCTTGCAATCTTAGCACCTGTACTTGGCGTAACACAGCATTTTTCACACTGTATTGCAATTACTTCATCACCCTTCTGTCTTCTTACACTTCAATGTAAACTCTCCAAAGCCAGAGATAGTAGCTGTGTTTTCTACTATTTTTTGTCTAGTACCTAGTAGGAAACTTGGAATTAGTGTGCAATAAATATTTGTTAAATAAATGAACATTCAATGAAGAAAGATATTGAATAATATTAAATAACTTCTCACATCTACAGAGATGATCACTGTATATGTTTTCTTGGAACTACCAACTGATGGCAATACCAATACATTTTTTTTAATGTTGCATCATCCTTATATGTCTAGGATAAAACCTATAATTGTCTCCTTATATACTGCTAAATTCAATTAGCTAATATTTAACAGACTATTGTGGATCTATCCTGCAAAGTAGTCTGGGATTGTTTTGTTTTGTTTTGTTGTTTGCTATCTTTGTCTGATTTTAATATTATAACTGTAAACATTGTAACTTGATTTTGATATTATTTTCTAGATTTTAAACTCCATGAGAACTCTCATTCGAAAGACCCAAAGTCTAGTACAGCATGCACTTAATACATTTTATTAACTTGAATTTAATTTTCTTATTTTTTTCTGTGAGTTACACTCAATTCGTAACTTGAGAATTAGCTGTCCCCTGAAAGTTAAAATGACCAATACCCAACACACACCAAACCTTAAGTCTTCTGTGGAGCAGGAAGGAAGGAGGCAAAGGAATTCAACAAGTTCCTTTAATTTTCTCAGCATTTTGGTCTATTTATATTCTGTAGTTCCTCTTATCCAATTTTTTTGTTCTTTTGTTTTTGAGGCAGAGTCTCACTCTGTCACCCTGCGTGGGTAGAGGTCCATGGCATCATAGCTCACAGCAAACTCAAACTCTTGGGCTCAAGTGATCTCTTACCACATCCTCCTCAGTAGCTGAGAGAACAGGTGCCTGCCAAAACTCCCAGCTGGTTTTTCTATTTTTATTAGAGATGGGTTGTCGCTCTTGCTCAGGCTGGTCTCAAAATCCTGAGCTCAAGCAATCCACCCGCCTCGACCTGCCAGAGGACTAGGATTACAGGCTTGAACCACTGCACCTGGGTTCTTAACCAAATACTTCTACTGTCCATAAAGCCACCTGCTTAGTCCAAAATTGTAAGTTGTATTCCTTTATTTTTAATGTGTGTTTTCCTTAAAAAATTCTGAAAACAAAACAATGTAGAACATCCACTGAGTTTCCATATGTGTATATCTCCCTCCTCTGATCCTAACCTCAGAAATAATCACATTTGCTGCTATTGCACTGCTGATTGTATATTTTTCCATATCTGCTCATTCATGCGCTCACATGTATGTTAACAATCTTCTACTCCATGGCTTGCTGAGAAAAGCCTCCGAAATACTTTCCTATTTTATTCTAATACTTTCAGAGTTTGTTTTAATGTGTAGACATTTTCTAATGAACAGCCAATTGTCCAGCATCATTTATTTACTAAATCCATACTTTATTTGACTGGAATTAAATGCCACTTTATCACTTCAGTAGCTATGTAGTTGCTTGTTTTGCTGTGTTAGTTGACAGTGTAGTATATAACACGTGGTAGGAACGTTGCAATCTAACAATGACAGGTGAGCTCTCTCCTGTGAACCAGTATTAATGGACATGCCCTTAGAACGTCATGAGTGTTGGTTTCTGCTTTGATCCTCTGGAGCCAGGTTGCCCGTGTTTGAATCTGCAGCTCACTGGAGGCTGCTTGAACAGGCTCCTAAAAGCACACTGTGGGCATCTCCCTCCAGCTCCAATCAGCTCACAAATTTGCTGGTAGCTTGAGATGGACGATGAAGAAAGAGCTTGCAAGATGAGGCTTTTGCAGGGGAAGGGGGCATGGAGAGTGAGAAGAGAGTTATTTGTCAAGTACTGCCAAGCATTTACCAGCACACTGCTTTGAATCTTTGCTCTGGGCAAGTTATCTACCTGTACCTCAGTTTCTTCATCTGAAAATGATAACAGCAACTCCCTCATACTTTGCTGGAGGATTAAAGGAGTTAAACACATAAAGCATTTAAAACAGCATCCAATACACGACCATTACAATTTTCTTTGGTTATAATTTATAATTTTGCATTGTATCCTTATTGTCCTTTTCCTTCTGGTCTCCTTAGCCATGTTTTTCTAGTCTGTATTGAATATTTAATTTATTTATTTTAATTCTTATTTTACAACAGCTTGAGATGATGAATTTATCTCTGAATTCATTTCTGACCTGTTCTCTGTGCAGGGTGTATTCTGTGTAGTTTGCTCATAGCCTTTGAATGGCAGATTTTTCAGAGTAATAATACATACACTCGGTTAAACATTAGACTTCTGGAAGATTTATAAAGAAAATTAACCAGCTTATGCCCTACGCATCTCCACTCAAAATGTCACTAACTAGTGATCACCATTTTAACCAATTTTGTTTTCATGCCTCTACTGACACTCTATACTTTCAAGATTCATATGATTTAGATATCTATTAACTTCCTATTTAGATGGACGAGGATTTAAAACTCTCCTATTACTCCTCCTTCCCTCTCTCTCTTTTCTCACCAGAGTTATTCCATATTTTCAACTTCCATTTACAGCAGCATTAAACCACTGCTTCTTTTCCGGGTAACAACAAGCAGAGCTCCTTACTCTCTTTGTCTGATAATAACATTGTTATCCATCATCCCTTACCCTTCCAATCACATCTAGTGTTGACTTTACCCTAGCTTTTACACTGTCATTTTTAATAACATTTTAATTCTTTTCTATAATCTCAGCTCATCCATTTTTGCCAACAAACTGTAAGATCTTGAAAGATGAAAACCAATAAGTGCTTGTTGAACTCCAATGACAAGGCAAATTTTCAGTTGTTTTTCTTCACAGTTTCCATGTTAGGTCACCTGTGCTGCTCAAAGGAAAATATTCCTGGTCCGAGTTTAAAATTATTCTCCTTATTTATACTCTACTGAATGACCCCAAAGGCTGCCTCCTTTGACCATGCCTTTGTCATATAGTTTTCTTTCGTTTGTTTTGCTTTTGTGGAATCTCTGATGTATTTTTGTCTGTGCCTTTATCATATAAAATACTTTCAGTGTCCATCACAATGTGTGTTCCAGACATTCTAAGTTGTTTTGTTTCTCTCCTCCCACCTCTCCAAATTGACTATCCACTAAGCCACATATAGAATGTACTTCCTGCTCATTGATTCCTGTTTTCATTTATTCTCTTATTTCAACATTATACATCCCAAGACAGCCCTTAGGCTGCATGCTTTCAAGTATGTTTACCTGGTCCTCACATTTGATCAGTAACATGACTTGGAAAAGAGATTTAGGCTGAAAATCACTTTCCTCTGATAGCTGAGGGCATTTACTTCAGTGTCTTCGTAATATCCAGTATTTCTGAGAAGCATGATTTCAGTTGTATTCTCCTTCCTTTGAGGATTATCTTTGGTTCTCTTTGGAAGTTTTAGGAACTTCTTCTGCTTCATTTTCTAATACTTGGCATGGATACATCAAGGTACATCTTATTCATTCGTCTTGTACAACACAAAACAAATATTTCCCCTTCACTTCTAGTATATTATAATTTTATAATGATGACATTTATAATTTAATTACTTTCTTTCCAGTTTCTTACTGACTTCTCTTTTGGATGGTTTGATTTCTTACCTTTTTTTCCCCAGTTATTTTTATGGTTCTTTTTTTATCCTACATTCATATAGGTTAATCTTTTAATTTTACATTATTTTTTAAATGGAGTGATCATACATTTAATTTTTGAGAGTCCCATCTTGTTACCTAAATTCTCCTTCTCCATAGAAGAGAGTAGTTGGTTTTTTGCTTGCATTATAGTCTCAGAGTTCCTTGAGGATATTATTAATTGGGTTTTTCTCTTTGAAGTACTTTTTCTTCCTTTAATTTATTTTTATTTTCTCTAGAGTTTTTCCTTTTTATTACCTTGGTTTTTCTTTATCATACTACAGATTTTCTCAAATATTTGATTTTTATGTTTTCATTTATATAATAATCTATCACAGATACAAACGTCTATTTTTTAATCTTAAGAGTTATTTTTGTCAATGTTCTCTTGGACTATTGAGTTTAACTCTTCTTACTAAATTACTGCTTGATTTTATTGATGTAAGGGAATGTAACTTTTACAATTTTTGCCTCTAGAAATAAATTGAGATGTAATTTTTGCTTTATATGAACAATTTTTATAAATATTTCATGACAATTATATGCACAGAAATTCAGCTTACTAGTAACATACACGAATATTTAAATTTTTAATGGCTTATATTTTGTTGAAATATACAAATAAATTATTGCAATTCAAATATTTAAATTTTATTTAATTTTTGCCAGCTTGATTTGTCAATGACTGAGAGATTATCTATTAAATTCTCCCTCCGCAACAGTGTTACCAATCTTTTGTTTATTCTCCCATTTTTAATTAGTGAAATGTTAATGAAGGACCAAGAGTAATATTTCAAAACCCACATGAACACCACCTAGAAGGAACATGTCATAACATTTGTGATATTTGCTAGTTTTTAAAAAAGGCAATATTTTTGTTAGTTACTTACTGTATTTAAATAAAGTAAAACAATGAAGTTGAATTTCATTTGATCTTCATCTAAGCCCACTGTTGCTTTTCTCTACTCAAAGACAAGTGCAAAGTGTATTCCTTCAGTTCATGTATTTAGTCATTTACCACATAAGTATACACAGATAAAACATATGTGCTATTACTCTGTGTGTCAAATATTTATCTAAATTATACTCTACATTTATTTTCATGTGTGTAACTTACGCTTCTTTTAAATTCAGTCTTATGTTTTAGAGACTTAATTCCTTTATATATTTTCATTATGTTCAATGGGGTTTTTCCTAGAATTGTCTTGCCAATTTTGGAGTCTTTCCATTACCGGGTAAATTTCTGAATCAAATTTTTATTGATGGAATTGCATAAAATTTATAGACAAATATGGAGAAAATTTACAATTACAGATTCTAAAATCCCATCCAGAAATTATATATTTCACCATTTATTTAGATTATTATAATTTAAATGTGCCTATTGGGAATATCAAATACCTAGGTATTGTTTCAGTTCTTTTTTCCTCAAATCTAAAAGTATTTTAATTATTGAGTTATTCTATGTGCATAGTTTTTATTACACATAATTTGTATTCGTTTCTATATTATTTTGTTTTCTATTTATTTTTTCTTTCCTACATTTGATGAATAGACTTAAGTTTTCTTATTCTCTTTATTACCAAATAGTTAGCTGCCCTTAAAACTACATTGAATAATTCCTTCAATAAATGTCTGTGAGTGGCAACCTTTCTTAGTTTTTATAAATACCAGTCTTTCCTCACTTTGGAGTAATACTTGATCTGACAGGTACACTTTATTTGACTGTACATTTTGAACACGTTATTACATTGTCTTCACACATCTCCTGTTGCTCCTGAGGAATTTGCTCTCAGTCTACTTATTGCTCCTTAGAAGATAATTTTGATACATCCAATTAATCACTTCTAATTAAAAAGGAATAATGGATTGTTCTTTTGAATTTTATTTAAGAACTTCTATCCCATGTCTATGTCAAAATAATATTCCTTTATAATCTTCTGTTAATGTTATTGCTTTACATTCCATATTTAGGTATTTAATTGATCCGGACTCATCTTCAGTGTATGGTATTAAGGAAATATATTTACCATTTGTTTTATGATTTTGTTCAGATTCAGTTTTTTTATCTTAAATTTATTTTAATAATTTATATTATTTCCTTTCTTCCAAAACGAAGTGAAATTTTCTACTCGATTAGCATAAATTTGTATATAATTATTTTTATGATTTGAATTACCTACTTATCTATTTTATATATCCTTTCCAATTATAATTTTTATATGATTTCTTTCCCTTAAATTATATTTGGGAGGAAAGTTGTCTGCATTTTACTCTTCTCTTTTGTTTTTGCTTTCCAGAAGTCTGGCTTTTAAATTCATTTGTTATTTTGTCTTTATTCTGTTTTAAATCTTTTTTCTGACTTATAATTCTTTAAAATTTATATATTTATCATATATTTTTATTTTCTTTTCTAAAAAATACTGATTTGCTTTTGTTTTTTTCTTGACTTACTGAGTACAACATTTCACTCAATAATTTTTTCTTTCTTATTTAATCCTGAAAATATTTACAGCTATAGATTTATCTCAGAATAAAGCTTTAGCTGTATCTAATATTTTTCATTATTTTTTTATTTCAAATTAATATAAGGGTACATACAACTGGGTTACATTGTTTGCATTTGTTAGGTAGTGTCCAAGTTGTAGTTGAGTCCTTCAGCCGGGAAGTGTACCATACATTTCTACACTGTACCTATGTGGGAGCTTACCAAGCCCTCTCCTTCCCTTTCCCCTTCACCCCCACTTGAATTGAACTGTGTTTTTCTCTCCTGTGGGCCTGTAGTTATTTATCTACTAGTTTCAAATTAGTATTGAGTACTTAGGGTGCTTTCCATTCTTGACATACTTTGCTAAGGAGAATGTTCTTTAACTCCATCCAAGTAAATACAAAAGATGTAAAGCCTCCACTTTTTATGGATAAATAGTATTCCATGATATTATATATATTACAGCTTATTAATCCCTCTGTGGATTGATGGGCAGTTGGGTTGTTTGTACATTTTGCTGATACAAACATTTGAGTGCAAATGTCCTTGTGATAAAATGATTTTTTTTTTCTTTTAGGAAGATACCTAGTAATGGAATTGTGTGATCAAATTAAAGGTCTACTTTTAGCTCTTTGAGGATTCTCCTTATTTCTTTCCATAAAAGCTGTACTAGTCTGCAATTCCACCAACAAAGGAATGTTTTTTTCTCTCTGCACCCATGCCACCATCTGCAGCTTTGGGACTTTGTGATGTGGGGTATTCTAACAGGAGTTAGGTGATATCTCAAAGTTGCTTTGATTTGCATTTCTCTGATGACTAGGGATGGTGAGCATTTTTTTCAATGTGTTTGTTGGCCATTCATCTGTTCTCTTGGGAAAAGTTTCCATTCATGTCTCTAGCCCAGTAATTAATAGGGTTATTTGCCTTTTTCTTGTTGATTTGACTTGAGTTCTTTATAGATTCTGGTTATTAGCCTTTTGTCAGATTTATAACATTATTTTTACAAAATATTGTGTTCTCATTTTCATTACTTAATAATAGTCTTCAGGGAGGGAGGCAAGATGGCCAACTGGAGCCAGCTTTCCACAGAGGCTCCCATCCAAAAGGAGAGTTAAAGGACAGAAGTTTAGCAAGTAAGTCAATGGTTTGGAGCAGAGTCAAGAGAGAAGATTGAAGAACACACATCAACCCTGCTGAGGCAAGATATGACCCCAAGGAAACAAACAATAGGTACAAAATCCATCCCCGAGTGGACGGGAGTCTCCTCCCCCATGAGAATGGCTGGCAGTATACTCTATACCAGGAGTCCTCAAACTACATCCTGCAGGCCACATGCAGCCTGCCTAGGACATTTATCTGGCCTGGTGGGTGTTTTTGCTGCCACTGCCTGTCCTGCTTAGCAGCCAACTTATCCCAGGGCCCACAGTCAGGCCTTCCAACAGTCTGAGGGACAGTGAACTGGCCCCCGTTTAAAAAGTTTGAGGAACCCTGGTCTATACAAACAAGCGGGCAGAGTTCAGATCTCCTATTTTATCCCATGGAAGAAACCCTCTAAAAACCAGAACTCCTTCCCTATAGAAGACTTATGAATGTGCCATGATATTCTCCTGCCAGGCATAAAACTGTATAAAATGGCATATATTCTCTACCTGTAATTCTGAACTCCCAGAACTCCCCTTCACTCTCACCCTGAGGTCTGGAGGCCTCCCATGGAGTCCAGATTCTTGGGCATTTTCTTGAGAGATGTGGACAGGGAGGTGGCTATTGCAGGTCTATGCTGATTCTGCAGCTCAAGAGTAAGAAGACAGTGAACTGAGGGAACCATATGGGGGAGAGAGAGGCAGTGCCCCATGGCACATGGCAGCAGCAGCAGCCCCAGCAGCAGCAGGAAGAATAGGGCTCACACCCCTGGGGATATTTTGGAGAGACACTCCCTGCCTCTCTGGGCAACCAGAGGAAGCTGGGTATCTTCTCCAGTGGCAGCCACTGGCGGAATAGATCTGGGATGGAAACCAAGGCCCTATGAGTAAAGGGTATGCCTGGGTGGAGCTCAGCAGGGATGCACACAAGGATGGCATACTCTCAGGATGGGGCTCAGCCAGAAGGACCCGGCCCTCAGGGGATTATAGCTGAAACAAAGACAGTCGGGCAGAGGTTGGAACTGACAGCTGAGTATGAGCTCTAAGTACACCATCCCCAAAAAGATGGCAGCCGAGACAGACATGCCAGCTCTAGGCAGCAGCACAGACTGGGGCTGAGTCACACTTTCTCTGAACTCAAACAGCGTCTGATCCATGGGGAATATAGCTGGGACAGAAACAAATGCTGCGAAATTGTTCTGTTCTGTCAGCAACATCAATCGGGGCAGGGCTGGAACTGAGTGAACCACTCCAGCCTCCATTAAGCACCCAAGGGAACCATATGCTCAGTTCCCCCTGCTGGAAGTGGCAGAAAGCTGCAGTCTGGCAGAAGAGACATAGATCTCCCTGTGACTCAGGCAGGCGCAAACCCCTAGAGCATCTGCTCATTGGAGGGAACTGAGTCACAGCCCTGCAGGGTTACTAGTGACAGAGGTGCAAAGTGGGTAAAGAGGCATCAACCTTCCCAGACTAATTCATTTGCTGGGCGGGTGCTCATTTGCTAATTCATTTCTGACCTCACGGACCACTGGAGCAGGTTGTACTTGAGCTGCCAACAGACTCCTGCTATCTAGTTGCTAGAGACCTTTGAACTCTCCCTACTGACACCAGTGCTGACTGGGACAATTGAACTGGACCTCTTGAACTGCGCCAATCACTCAAGGACTATCCAAACTGGTACCCTGGGTGTGTGGTTGTGGGAAGATTTGATTTTCCTTTTCCAGTTGTTGCCTGTTGGGGGGAGGGTGACTTAAATGCTAGTATTTCTCCATAGCTGAGACTTCAACCCAGAGTAACTGATTCGCTAGGGTAGGATAGAGACCAGCTGAAAACAAGACAGAGCCACTTAGTCCCACCACACAAAGTAGGTCCCCAGCTTCTCAGGCTGTAGCATTGTACAGGTCCTTTGCAAAGCTCTAGGGGAAAAGGTACAGACACCAGTCCCAGCTCTTGGGCAAAGGGCTTGTTAATCACTACTTTAGGAGCCCCCAACCCAACTTTACCTTTTATGCTCATATAGCCAAACAGTGTAAAATAATCTTGGGGCAGAATCAGTGGAAAAACTCTGGAATAATCAGAGTAGATCAATTCCCCCAAGGAATGACATGGCAAACACAACTGAAGATTCCATTCATAAACAGATGGTTGAGATGTCAGAAATTGAATTCAGAGTTTTGATTGAAAAGAAGATTAATAGAATGGAGGTAAAGTTGGAATAAGACATTCAAGGAGCATTTCAAAAGTTGTCTCAAGAATTCAATGAATTCAAAGACAAAATCACCAAAGATTTTGACATATTGAGACAAGAATTTGCAGCCCTCAAAGATCTGAGAAACATAGTAGAATCCCTCAGTAACAGAATGGAGCAAGCAGAAGAAAGGATTTCTGACATTGAAGACAAAGCTTTTGAATGCTCCCAAACACACAAAGAGGAAGAGAAATGGAGAGCAAAAATGGATCATTCTCTCAGAGAGCTCTGGGATAATTCAAAGAAAACTAATATTCACCTTACAGGAATTCCTGAGGGCAACAAGGCTCTTCTTCATGAGATAATGAAGAACTTTTCCTGGCTTTGAAAGTCACAGGGGCTTTTCTTCATGAGATAATGTAGGAGAACTTTTCATACATGTCAAGAGATTCTGAAATTTAGATGTCAGACAGTTTCAGAACCCCAGCATGACTCAGCCTGAATAAAACATATCCTAGACACATAATAATTAACTTTGCCAAAGTTAAAATGAAGGAGAAAATTCTGCAAGCATCCAGACATAAGAAAACCATAACCTATAAGGGGGAGAACATTAGAATGACTGCAGATCTCTCTGTTAAAAAACCTTTCAAGCTAGAACAGGGTGGTCATCCACTTTTAATCTCCTACAACAAAATAACTTTCAACCAAGGATTCTGTATCCAGCAACACTCAGTTTCATTTATGATGGAGAAATTCAATACTTTAATGACATTCACATGTTGAAGAAATTTGCCATAACTAAACCAGCTTTCCAGGATATTCTTAGACCTATCCTCCATAATAACCAGTGCAATCAATCCTCCACCACAAAAGTAAACTCAAACTTTTGATCAAATTCCAACTTCCATAGTGACAAAAGGATTAAAAGTGTCTACTGGACTTTTGAAAAACTTGATATCCAAAATTCTACCAGGCTTATCAACATTTACAATTAATGTGAATTGCTTAAATTGCCCTCTAAAAAGGGATAGGAAGAAAAGAAATAGCCACAATTAAATCAGAGATTAATGAAATTGAAAACAAAAGAATCATTCAGAAAATTAATGAAACAAGAAGTTGGTTTTTTGAAAAAATAAATAAAATAGATAAACCTTTGGCCAGACTAACTAGAAATAGAAAAGTAAAATCTCTAGTAACCTCAATCAGAAATGATAAAGGGGAAATAACAACTGATGCCACAGAGATATGAGATTATCTCTGAATACTACCAGAAACTCCATGTCCCAAAATTGGACAATGTAAAGGACTTGGATCAATATTTGGAATCATACCCTCTCCCTAGACTTAGCCAGGAAGACATAGATCTCCTGAACAGACCAATTTCAAGCACTGAGATCAAGGAAACAATAAAAAAGCTCCCCCCCCCAAAAAATGCCCTGGTCTGAAGGCTTCACACCAGAATTCTATCAGACCTTCAAAGAAGACCTTATTCCCATACTACAGAAAATATTCCAAAAACATGAGGAGGAAGGAATCTTTTCCAACACATTCTATGAAGCAAACATCACCCTGATACCAAAACCAGGAAAAGACCCAACTACAAAGGAGAATCAGATCAATTTCATCTAGTGAACATAGATGCAAAAATTCTCAATAAAATCCTAGCCAATGGATTACAGCTTATCATCAAAAAGTCATACATCATGATCAAGTAGGTTTCATCCCAGAGATGTTACGCTGGTTTAACACACACAAATCCATAAACGTTATTCACCATATCGACAGAAGCTGAAACAAAGACCATATGATCCTCTCAATAGATTTGAAAAAAGCATTCGATAAAATCCAGCATCCCTTTTTAATTAGAACACTGAAGAGTATAGGCATATGTGGCACATTTCTGAAACTGATTGAAGCTATCTATGACAAACCCACAGCTAATATTTTACCAAATGGAATAAAACTGAAAGCTTTTCTGCTTAGAACTGGAACCAGAGAAGGTTGTCCTCTGTTGCCACTACTATTCAACATAGTGCTAAAAGTTCTACCCAATACAATTAGGCAAGACAAGGAAATAAAGGGCATCCAAATGGAAGAAGAGGAGTCAAACTCTCCCTCTTTGATGAAGATATGATCTTATACTTAAAGAACCCCAAAGACTCAACCTGAAAGTCATCAAAAAATACAGTAATGTCTCAGGATATAAAATCAATGTCCACAAGTCAATAGCCTTTATATACACCAATAACAACCAAGATGATAGGCTAAGTAAGGACACAACTCCCTCCACCATAGCTTCAAAGAAAATGAAACACCTAGGAATATACCTGTTGCATGATTTTTTGTGAGGGACAGGCAGCTTCACTACAGGTGCAAGCTCTCTCCTGGAATTATTATTATGATGGCGACAGACTACTCGCTCCATGGTGGCAAGTAGCAAAGCTTTATTGTTTCTGACCTCTTTATATATCAGGCTGGTCACATTCATTTTATTAATTAACAAGCAAAGCATTCTTACTACTAATCTTTACTAAAGTTAGTTCAACCTTTAAAGAGACACAAAGTTTGAAACCTCCAGACAACTGCAAAAGGGAGTACATCTAGAGACTTGAGATTACCAAGAGAGGAGTAAAGCTTTGGAGTTTTACTCTGCACTCATTGTATTACAAAAAGCAGGTTTATGGCTCCTGTTTCTATGCAACCTGGAGGCCATGCTGTTTTCCGATAAGTGCATTTACATTCATCAACCTCTAGGCTGTGTCTCTGAAGGAAGGCTTTTAACCCTTTCCTTGCAGGCTTAACAGCCACATAGCCAGAGTCACTGAAGACGGGTTTTTAGGCCCAAACCTTCAGGCCCTGTTCTATGTTGACCAAG
>NW_003852473.1:770834-772396 GCF_000181295.1 Otolemur garnettii
TGAGCACACAGTATGTGGGGTTTTATCCCACATATACCTAACAAAAGAGATGAAGGACAACTATAAAGAAACTTACAAAATTCTAAGAAAGGAAGTAGCAGAGAACATTAACAAAAGGAAGAACATACCATGCTCATGGCTGGGAAGAATCAACATTGTTAAAATGTCTATACTTCCCAAAATAATCTACTGATTCAATGCCATCCCTATTAAAATACCAACATTATATTTTGGAAAAAATGATTCTGTGTTTTGTATGGAACCAGAAAAAAATAACCATATAGCTAAGGTAGTTCTTAGTAGTAAAAACAAATCCAGGGGCATCAGCATACCAGATTTTAGGCTGTTCAACAAGGCCACTGTGGTCAATATAGCATGGTACTGGCACAAAAATAGAGACAGAGACATTTGGAATTGAATAGAAAACCAGGAAATGAAACTAACATCTTAAAAGCCACCTAATCTTTAATAAACCAACCAAGAACATACACTGGAGGAAAGAATCCCTATTCAATAAATGGTCCTGGGAGAACTGGATATCCACATGTAAAAGACTAAAGCTGGACCTGCAGCTTTCTCCACTCACAAAAATTGATTTAAGATGGATTAAAGATGTAAACTTAAGGCATGAAATGATAAAAATCCTCAAGGAAAGCATAGGAAAAACACTGGAAGATATTGGCCTGGGGAAAGACTTCATGAAGAAGACTTCCATGGCAAATGCAACAACAACAAAAATAAACAAATGGGACTTAATTAAACTGAAAAGCTTCTGTACAGCTAAGGAGAGGACAACCAAAGCAAATAGACAACCTACACAATGGGGAAGAATATTTGCATATTTTGAATCAGACAAAAGCTTGATAACTAGGATCTGTAGAGAACTCATATTAATCCACATGAAAAAAGCCAACAATCCCATATATCAATGGGCAAGAGAGATGAATAGGACCTTCTCTAAAGAAGACAGATGGAGGGCTAGCAAACATGAAAAAATGCTCATCATCCCTAATTATTAGAGAAACACAAATCAAAACCACCCAGTGAGAATGGCCCATATCACAAAATCTCAAAACCGCAGATGCTGGAGTGGATGTGGAGAGAAAGGAACACTTTTACACTGCTGGTGGGACTGCAAAATAATACAACCTTTTTGGAATGAAGTATGGAGAACCCTCAAAGAACTCAAGCTAGACCTCCTGTTTGATCCTGCAATCCCATTACTGGGCATCTACCCAGAAGGAAAAAAATCCTTCTACCATAAAGACATTTGCACTAGGCTGTTTATTGCAGCTTAGTTTACAATTGCCAAAATGTGCAAACAGCCTAAATGCCCATCAACCGAGGAATGGATTAACAACTAGTGGTATATGTATACTATGGAATACCATTCAGCCATTACAAAAGATGGAGACTTTACATCCTTGGTATTAACCTGGATGGAAGTGGAACACATTATTCTTAGTAAAGCATCACAAGAATGGAGAAGCATTGGGCAGCGCCTGTGGCTCAGTGGGTAGAGTGCCGGCCCCATATACTGAGGGTGGCGGGTTCAAACCCAG
>NW_003852473.1:772643-773285 GCF_000181295.1 Otolemur garnettii
TATGAGGACAATTAATGACCTAGTACATGGTGGGGGATGGAGAAGGGGAGAGCAGAGAGAGAGAGAAGGAGGGAGGGGGGTGGGATCTTGGTGTGTGACACAACTTTTGGGGGCAAGACAGAACTATAAGAGGGACTTTACCAAACAAATGCAATCAGTGTAACCTAGTTTCTTGTACCCTCAATGAATTCCCAGCAATTAAAAAAAGAAAGAAAGAAAAAGTAAGGAAAATGAAAAATAGTTTTCAATATTCAGGAACTCATAACACCTTTCTAAAAGATCTACTTCAAGCCACAATCCAGCAAGCTTAAAAATGAATCAGCAAATTAACTGAAAAATAGAGAACTCACAGTAAGAAAAAGGAAATTGGCAGCAAACTCGGAATCCACTTAAATACACCAGTAACTAGGAATACAAAATGAATGAATCATTATGATTCTTGATATGAAATTCTACAATGTCAAAATCATGCTTTGGATGCAAGAGTATGGAATGGAACAAATATTAATAGCATCAAAAACCTCCAAAAATACCAACCAAAATGAATTGGGGAAGGACTTGAGGAAAAAAAATGATGAAAGAAAGAGGTAATATTAAAATGGGAATATCTTTATCATTCAAAACAAAGATAAAATTTTATTT
>NW_003852473.1:773509-775894 GCF_000181295.1 Otolemur garnettii
TACTTAGATCATTGATTTGTTAATAAAATACTTTGATACCTATGTGCTTCTTTACTACTCTTTGACTGAGTACAGAATTCTAGGCTGACACTTTTTTCTTTCAGCACTTTAACTATATCATTTCATTGGGTTCTAGTTTATAGAGTCTCTAATAAGAAGTCTGCTGTAATTCTTATCCCATTCTTGTCTGTGCAATGTAAATTTGCTCTTTCCTCGATTGACTTCCAGATTTTCTTTTTAGCTTTGGTCATAGCAATGCCAGTAGTATATGTTTACATATAAGTAGGTGTTTGGGTTTTGCTTGCTTTATATTTACTCTGTTTGGATTGTTGGATCTGTGGATCTTTCATTATTTCATTTTTTTAAAATTCTTGATTATCTCTTTGAATATTTCTTCTACTTAAGTCTTCATATCTGTTATTGCATATTTTTATTTCTCTCATGTCTATTTGACTGTTATAGTTCCTATCTCTCTGCTAAAATTCTCCATCTGCTTATACATATCATCAATATTTTACACTTGAGCCTTTAACATATTTAAAATTATCTATCTAATAATTTTAACATATCTGAGTCTGATTTTGTTGATGATATTTTTCATGTGTGCAGGAGAGTAGAATCTGAGATGAATAATACTTATGCCTATAAAGTTATATAATAATATATGTGCCTCTTCTTTTGTGAGATTATTAATATGCATGATGAGTAAATCTAATCATTCATTGGACTGAGTTGGGTTTTATTATTGCTATGGTCACCCTCAGCATAGGATCAACTTAACATTCCTCTAGTATTACCTAGTGCTTAGGCTGTGGACTAGTGTGCCCGTGAGTCTTCTCAATATTCCTGCTCCATCCTCAAATTTTGATGTTTTTGTGCACCTGTGCCTTAGAGGGTGACCCTCTGCTTGCTCTTGCCCTTTTTATAGTGATATAAAGTTTTTGCTTATTGCTTGGTTCTTGCCTACTTGATGGTTGGTGTAAGGAGATTTTATTATCTTTCATCTTGTCCCAGCTTGTCCTAACCAGGCCTTGGATTCCTGGGTTTTGAGATGTTGTTCCAATGATCTTGTCCCTTCTTCCCCAAGACATTCTAATTATGCCTTATATCTTCAGAGGGTCTTAAGAGAGTGAAATTCCTTTTCTTTCCCTAACAGAAGAATAATGGTTTGGGTCTAGGAGAATTTTCTACCAGCCCTACTTAAGATAGAGGGTTTTAGTTTTGGTGTAGCTTTTATCTATTCCCCAGCAGCAGTAAGTCTTTACCTGTGTCTTAGAGGAAACATCATTTGCTTTCTTCCTTCAAAGCCTTAAGGCTTCTGTTCTATAGTTATGTGGCACCCAAACATAGTAACTTTCCAATAGAGGACATTCTCTTTTTCTAGAACTGCACTACCCACAGAGTCTTTCTCTAATCTCCCACCCAGACTTTTTAATAAGGCACCAGTGCAGGGATCTGAGAATACCTTGTGAATTGATACAAAATCTCCTCGTATCTGTGGTCATAGGTATTCTATGTTCTTAAGCTGTCCCACATTTGGCCTTCAGTAATTTGTTAAAAATTGTAGCTGAATACTTCTTGCCAGCTTGAATGGTGATTAACTTCTCTTCCTTCTGTGCTCTGCCAAAGGCAAACAAGTTTTCATGCCCCATCTCCTTGAAGGAAACTGCCTTTCCCTAGATTTTAAGCTCCTTTATTGGCCTGAAATTTTAGTTTTCTTTTTTTTTTAGAATTAAAATCATTTTATTCAAGTTGAACAAATATTCAAATGCAAGTATTCAGGTGTCAACATTGAATATCATTGTTAAAATATTCAGATGCCTATATTGAAGGTAATTAAATAAAGAAAATATTAACTAAATATTCTGTTTAATGTCAGGCCTTTAAAGGAATAGAAAACAATATACATTATGAACTTTGCCATTGACAAAAGAGTGTTTTAAGCCCTAGGGGGCCACTGATGAACTATTTTTATCATGCTCAGGAAAAAAATGTACATATGTATATAATGTGAATATCACACTTTTCTGAGGAATGATTCTATAGTTCTTATCAATTTTCAAAGCTGACTGTGACAAAAGGAATTTACAGAACCACAGTTTTAAGGATAACAACATACTGAAAACATAGACTACTTGAGCTTCTACTGATTCTTATGTGGACTGACTATAATATAATTCTTGTTAATTTTTTTATTAAATTGTAGCTGTGTACATTAATGCAATCATGGGGGTACAATGTGCTGGTTTTACACACAATCTGAAATGCTTTCATCAGACTGGTCAACATAGCCTTCACGGCATTTTCTTAGTTATTGTGTTAAGACATTTATATTCTACACCTAGTAAATTTCACATGTACCCTTGTAAGATGCACTGTAGGTGT
>NW_003852473.1:776276-793037 GCF_000181295.1 Otolemur garnettii
TTGTAGGATTGAATGGCAGGTCTATTTTTAGATCTCTAAGTGTTTTCCAAACATCTTTCCAAAAGCAACATATTAGTTTTCATTCCCATCAGCAATGTAAAAGTGTTCCCTTTTCTCCACATACCAGAGGTGTTGGCGTAAAATTTTAGTTTTCTAATGAATTCAAGGAAAGTTGTGACTTAAGAGTTTATTTGGCTTTGTTGTTATTGTTGTTAGAGCAGGAGTTATATATCCTAGGCAGAAACACAACATTTTTATTTTTACTATTCTTTGTGTTTCTTTCTGTTTCATATTTTTTTTAACTATTTCCTTATCTTCCTTGATATTTATATTATTTCTTTTCCTTTTTTATTATTACATTTTAATATACATGAATCCTGTTTTACTTTTTAGTAAAGTGGTTCTCAGTAGAAGTGCACCACCTTTAAGAAGACATTTTGAAAATGTATTGGGGCAATTTTGTTTGTACCAGTGATTCAAATGGGCTATTAGTGTTTTTTTCCCAATTTTTTAAAATTGTAGTTAAACACACATATCAGTATTTGCCAGCCTAATTATTTTTTAAATATACAATTCAGTGATATTAAGTACTCTCAAAATATTGTGTAATCACCACCATTCAACTCCAGAACTCTTTTCATCTTATAAAACTGAAACTCTCTGCCATTAAACTATAACTTTCCATTTCTTTCTCCATCAAGCCCCTGGAAACTACCATTCTACTTTTTGTCTCCATGATTTTTGACTACTCTAAGTACCTCATATAAATAGAATCATACAGTAGTTTTCCTTTTGTGACTGGCTTAATTCAGTTAGCATAAAGTCCCCAAGATTCCTTCATATATCAGAATCTCATGCCTTTTGAAACTTGTATAATATTCCAGAGTGTGCATGAGTGTGTGCATATGCACATGCATGCATGTGTGTGTGCGTATGCACATGCATGCATGTGTATGCATGTGTGTGTGTCTATATCTGCATCACATTTGTTTCCATTCATCCACTAATAGACACTTGGGTTGTTTCCATACTTTTGTTATTGTGAATAAAATATAATGAATATCACTTCAAGATCCAACTTTCAATTCTTTTGCATATGTACTCAGAAGTTGAATTGCAGAATTAGATGGCAATTCTATTTTTTATTTTCTTAGGAGTTGCCATACTGTTTTCCACAGAGGCTGGGACTATTAACATGTAGGACATCCTACAATGTGAAGAAAAGTTCCGTATAATGATGACTATTTTCATGCCCATATAATTTTAAACAATCCACTGTATAGTTATGTAAGCAAATGCTATAGTTATCTTAGAACATACTTATATTTCATATGAAAGAGCAAATTTTAAGATAATTTTAAGAAATACTGAATTTTGTAGAATACAACTACTTTCTTTTGTTCAGAATTTGAGCAAATGATGGGCCACCTTCTTGGAAATAACTTCCTCAATGGCAATGTTTCTTGTGAAGTAAACCACCAAAGCAGTATATCTCCATAAATCTGTATTTGTAGCTTTGGCACTTTGTTATTCTGTGTATAATTACGGACATCTAACTACTTCATTATATCTTCTAATGTCATTGTACATGAGCACTTACGTGTTGTGTGTTTGCGTTACTGAGATTCTAGGGTTATTTGTTACAGAATAAAACCTAGTTAATGCTAACCACTTAATTCCCTAGCATAATTTTTGTTTCATAGAGAAAAGTTATGAGTTAACCCTGTCTCTACCTGTCCTGTCCCTCCTGCATGCTATTAATAGAAAATTACTGATGATATTAAAACTTGAACGACACAATCCTTCATTTCCAGAACTGATGCAGGTGTATCTCTTGGTTTTTAAACAATTGACTGGATTATTCTCATGGGACTCTCAGGACAGGGGGAATAGACCATCTTCCCCAACTTATACAGAAGGCCTTGACATTCAGTGGTATCAGTTACCTCGGCCCATTGTGATTCAATCCCAGACTACTCCAACTAAAAACTCAAGTCAAGATAAAGGCAGGTAATAGAGAACTAGGCCAGTTTTCATTTCCCATGACCATAGAAAAAAATATGGAAACAAGAGATAAAGAAAGGGTCTTTTGAAAGACAAAATTGACATTTTGTGAGGCCTCACTGGTTTATTCATCAAAAATCTATTTTTTTAAATGTAGCTTGTTGAAAATAAAGCCCCATTCAAAGATACTGAAAAAAATTTCACACACTCTAGTGAGCCAGATGGTCTTTTATTCATAAAATTCTATCACTTCAGGATATTATAAAAGTTTTAAGCAAATAGAGGCCAAAAAGTGTACTGAATTTCAACCTGAAATAAGACATCTTTGAAATGTCACTACATAAACTATCTTGCAAAATAGTCAATGAATAAGGATAAGTTATATTGACTTTTCGCTGCTATAAGGAGGACACTGATTATTTTTACAGTCAATTATTCCTTTTTTTTTTTTTTTTTGAGTGACAAGGCAAAAGATAAATAACTAAAATTAGTTGACTAGAATTAATAAAGAAAAGAAGCAATGTGACAGATAAATTTACTACCTTCACAGATTTAAAATGTTCTAGACATTTATGTATGGCATTTGTCATGGTAATATTAAGAGTTCTCAGAGTTATAGGAGAGGTTTTTTTTTAAGCCATGAGAGAACCATCTGTCATAAAAGGAAAAAAGTAAAGTAAAGACTATAATTAGGAAAGTAGAGAAGGGAGGGTGAGAAGGAGGAAGTGAGAAAGGGAAGGAGGGAGGGAAGAGGCAGAAAGGAAGGAAGGGAGAAAGGAAGAAAGGAAAGAAGGAGGGGGTGAGAGAAGAAGGAGAGGAGAGGAGTAAACAAGACAAGTACATTAGATAAGGGAGCAAGGAATATTTCACTAGACAAGCTTATCCAAAACCTTATGACAACTATATTTTCCAATTATAAAGAAGTTGCTCTAAAAGTAAGCATTTGTAAAATGATATTTTATTAAACGTTGCTGTTGCTTTTATAAATAAAGCTAGCATATGATAGGATTCTTACATAGTGATTAAAATGGCTTAAACAGGAACAGTGCAAATTGGAGCATATTATAGAATGCCTGACAATCATAACATGCAGTTGTCATGTGCTGAAAAGCGTGGTTCCAAGTGCCCTGAATTTTACGTTTTAACCTGGAAATTTATAGTAATACACAAGTTTTCATTTCCAATTGGACTGTTGCTGAATTGCTTCTTTTGTGGTTTTGTTCTATAAAATGACTCAACTCATGTCTCAAGGAATACTGAAGTGCTTTTTATTAACAAGGCAGTTTCAGCCCTCCACTCTTCATCCTCTCAAACAACACTGCAGTCATTATGAACTACTTGTTCTCCCTAAATATATTGCCATCTCTGTTGACTCTGGACCTTTGCCCATTCTTCCTTGCTCTGAAAAATTCTCCTCAATCATTGCTCCCTGGTCTTCATTACACACACCTTAACCTGATAGCTCATGTTCATACATAGGATCCAGTTAAGGCAGCACCTTCCCTGGAGTGATTTTCTGACCCACGTTTTCCTGGATGGGACCCACTCATCTGGGTCCCGTCTTTCCTCTACATGTCCATGTCTTATCCTTTAATATGCTAAAATCACTATCTGTTTTATCTGTCTTTATCCCCTTATGACAATTTCTTTAAAAGCCAAGGAAGGTTTTTTCCCCATGTTTGACACAATGTCTGGCACAGAGAAGAGTTTTCTGCAAGCACTGTTGTTGCTACATAGAATTCTCTTCATACTTTCTTCCTTTACTGTATGCAACTTTCTAACCTACTCAGCAGCTAAGGGTGGCCATTGCTCTAAACTTCTGGTCAATCAGAGATAGGTAGAAGTTCTATGAATGGTTTTTGATGGTTTTCTTTTCCAAATAAAGAGAAAATTATCACTTCATGCAAGTTAAAAAAAATGGCTACATATCTTTTGATGCTTATCATATTCAAAAATGGGTCCTAGCCTCGGTCCCCGCCCCCCCCAACCTTTGATCTAGGTTAGCCTGCAACTGCTTTGACCAAGAAAATATAATAGAAGTGATGAAAGCCCCTTTATTTGAATAGAGTCTTTATTTTGGTTATCCTATGTCTGTATCACCATTGGTACATGGGGTGTATGGAAGACAGAGAAATTGTCTCTTCAACTTACAGGCTTTCAGCTAAAGAGAAACTGCACTTGTAGAACTGGAATCCAAGAGTCACATCCAAGATTTCATCTGTACATGAGATCCTAGACTTTATCTTCATCTATACATGATGTAGGTCATAAGATCCTAGACTTTGAGCCTGAGCTTGATGCCATAATGAAATGAGACTTTCAGGGTCTTGGGAGAGGATAAGTGTTTATTTGCACATGGAGAAATATAAGGAATTTATGACAACAGTGCAGCCTATGGTGAAGAAAGAAGCATACTCTGATATTCTTCCTACTGAGAAGGTTTGGAGAGGACTTTATATCTATTTCTAATAAACACTGGCCTGTGGCTGCCTTGACCAACACGGTGTGGTGAAAGTGGTTCTATGCCACCCCCAAGTTTAGCCTTTATGACACTCAGCACTTTCTCTTCCTTCCTGTTGGACTCCTGAGCCACTAGACAGGACTCTGATTATCCTGAGGGGACCCAGCTGTGAGGAAGCCCAAGCTGGCCATGTAGAGAGGGGCTGTACAGCGGGAGAGGGACAAGCTCTCAGATATTTTCATTTCCTGCTGCACAAAATTATGACATATATTTTTAATTTGTTGTTTAAAACCGTTAAATTTGGAATAGTTTAATATGCAATAATAGATACTAGGAAACCAAGTTAAAACATTACTTTTTTATTTTTTGTTTCTATGTTCTTCTGTCTTCTTCTTGCCTAGAGATGGATCTAAGAGAACACTTTAGATTGTGAGATCAAAAGATAAAAATAAAAAACACTGAAGATTAAAGATGTCAGTTTGATGAAAATACTTCAAATTATATATAAAACTAACGCATTGCACCCCATGACTGCATTAATATACACAGCTATGATTTAATCTAAAAATAATAATAATAAATAAATAAATAATAAATAAAGATGTCAGAACAGAACGACAGAGGAGCTCAGTCCATTTCTTAGATGGATTCTTCTATACCTGTCAGCTCTAGACTGGCTCATCTAGAAACAAATAAAGCCCTATGAGTTCATCTGCTGTTACTCTGGCTTTCTGTTGCTTGCCACTGAATGCATTCAGAGCTGAGACAACTATCAGTAATATCTGTTGATTGACTGAATCAATTTCATTGCATCTTTTCTTCTTAGCCTCACCTTTTATTAAAGTGTTTACCTTCAACAGTGCAATCTCTTTCAGATTTATGGATATCACCTAAAGATTTTCATGGTGTGCACATTTCTCAGAGATACTCCACTGTGGTCAGTTCACTCATGCAATTTTGGTCATTTTCCTAGGCTTTATTAGAAAAATATTTTGTTTGCATGTCTTTGAATTTTCATTCCCAAGTCTGAGGCTCTAAGAGGTAGAGTCATTTCCCTTAAAACATCTCCTGTTTTGTATCAGTGGTAAGTTAAAATGAGACCCTCTCAATGATGGGGGCTTGCCAGCACAGTCAGAAGTCTCTGCCACATTTGCTCTATGGCTTCTAAGCCCTTCCACTTATTGTGGTTTGTCTTGGCAAAGCATTAAAAAAAAAACATAAAGAACAAAACAAAGATTCTATCTGTGATCATGCTGTGTTCAGGCACTGGTGTCTCAGATAGTAATTAGGAGGAAAAATGGTGATCACACCAGTGAGCTTCTCAGTACTGACATCCTAAAAATGTGTCCCATTTTTCCCACTCAAGTTTTTAGTGACCTGTATTATCAGGGTAAGTAATAAAAAAAAAAAAAAGTTCTAGTTTATTTGCCTTAAAATAATTTTTTTTGAGACAGGGTCTCCCTCTGTTTCTGGGACTAGAATACAATGGCATCATCATAGCTCACTGCAGCCTCCACTGGGCTTAAGCGATCTGCTTATGATGATTACATGAAACAATGTATGTGAAATATTTACCCCAGGACCTGGCACACAGAGAAGAAATGACAGCTGCTGCTTAAAATAACTGCTTAAAAGAAAGTGAAGTGCTTAAAACCCAGCCCCCACATTGCACCTAAAATATTCTCTTCCTAAAATGGATTTTCAGGATTATCATATGTAAACTTTCCAGTTCTTAAAAAAATTACTCTCTGCCTTTAAAGTATGAACAAACCAATAAAAAAGGATAACCACTAAGATTCTAAAGTTTGATGTAATTTCTATATAATGTCTCCTAAATGAAAGTCTTAGGAGAAGAAGTAAAAACTAATTTGGAAATACATATTATATCAGATGAAAGCTAAGAATTGCCAGTTAAGGAGTTGAAGATCAATTCACAGTAGTAAAATGAAATAAAGAAGCAAACCAAAGATTGGTATTGAAATACCTAATGGTATTTCAACAAAACAAAATTACGACTATCTAATGAACTAAAGAAGCAAGCCAAAAATTGGTATTGAAATATCTAATGATATTTCAACAAAACAAAATTACAAATATCTAATGAAGCCTGATAATTTAATTGATTTACCATTCCTTAATTTTTCTGATACACAGTCTCTGAGTATTTGTACTTTAAGAAAATGTTTTCTGAAAAATAACACATCCTCTTAAACTATACTTTTACATAGAGTAAAATAAAACATAGACTATTCATTTAATGACAAATTATAAGAGACTCTCTAAAAAGACACTTATTCCCCAACTTAATACTAGTTTGGCCCTGTTCACTCATGTGATAAGCTAAGGATTTTCCACTTAATTCACAGAAATTACCTTTACAAAGATTGCCTATTCCTGGTAAATGATTTTGTGAGGCCTAATTATTTGCTTCAGAACCCAAGTCTACATCACAGTATCATAGCTGGAATATGTTTCTTATACTGAGAAGGTCTGCTAATGGTTACATCTTTTGGAAAAGGGCATGAGTATCAACCTCATTCTTCCATGTTTTCCAGAACCATAAAGGTGAAGACTAAATAGGATATTTTCAAGATAATTATCTTCAAAGTGTCTCTTTGAGAGAGTATCTTTAGAAATAACTATTGGAAAAAAAGGTACAAAAATTTGTACATAATAGACATGCAATGAATAAAGTTATTATTATTATTATTTTAAACAGAGTGTCACTTGGTAGAGTACTGTGACATCATAGCTCACAGCAGCCTCAATTCTTGGGCTTAAGTGATTTTCTTGCCTCAGCCTCCCAAGTAGCTGGGACTACAGGCACCCACCACACACCCAGCTATTTTTAGTGATGAGATCTCACCCTCACACAGGCAGCTCTTGAACCTGTGAGCTCAGACTATTCACCTGCCTTGGGCACCCAGAGTGCTAGTATTATAGGCATGAGTTACTGCACCCAGCAAAATTCTTTCTTTTTGAAGAAAGTTGTTTATATATCAAAAGTGAGACAAAAGTGTACCTAAAATTTACCAATTGATTTCTCCTTATTATACTGGGTTGAAAGGCCTTACTTAGCCACATTGTTCATCAAGTAAGTGATTTTTTTAATGGTGTATCAGTTACAGGTTTCAAGAGCAGTCCTTTAGTTGAACAAGAACACCTTTGTGCTGGCCGCATTGTAAATTATCACAGTGCACAGTTACAGGAAGCCAAAAGTAACAAAATACCTCACAGAAACTCAAAAGGAAAAACAATACCCAAATAATTTGCCACTGTTGACACCTCATTTACATAATGGACAGTCAAGGGACACAGAGTTATCTTTTATTACTTTAAAGTTTAAATAGAGAGATCTTCAGCTTTGAAACATAGCTTAAAAAAAAGAAAAGAAATTTCAAAAGAAAGGAGAGAGAAACCTTATGTGCACTGTTTGCTATACACGCTGGAGTTGGAAAAAGGAAACAAAATCTTCTTTGATCTTGAGAGTGGCCAGTTTAATGCCAGCTTTCTTGTTTTGCAGGTACAGTTTGCACTATTTTCTCTGGTTTAAGACCAATGATAGAAAGCAGTATTTATAGTTTTACTACTTCATGACCTCATCAAATCTCTCATCAAGAACAAAGAAAATAAAGCCTTCTTTAAAAGAAAATTTTCAAGCTTGCAAACTATAAATCAGTGTCAGACTCTCTCCATCTTCAAAAGATCTTCAAGGGTGACTTCCTCCAGCAAATGGAAGAGAGAGGAGAGCTGGCCCTGTCCCCTCCCTTGACATTCCTCAGCAGTCACCTCCCCACCTTAGTCTGGGAAACTCCTAAATCACAGAGAGCGACTGTTTGCACTGGATGAACTACTGCTATTGCCACTCTAAATTAAGTTTTTAAGAAGTATTTCAAATATGACTATGCTTGGGCTTCACTCCACATCAACTACTTAAGAGATCTGCAGTGAGCTCTTGGCACTGGGTATTCTTAAAACCCCCTCAAGTGTTTCCAGTGTGCACTCAGGGTTGTAAAAGGCACTGTCCTTAAAAACTCCACGGGGTGGGGCCAGGTGTCTGAGTGAGAGGTGGAGGACAGGAAAACAGGTCAGGTGGACTTTGTAATCTCCACCACCGCACACTGCGATACGGCCCCTCTGCTTCATTATTAGTCCCCTCCTGTACTATTTGTTCTTCCTGGTGTAATTTTTGCCCAGAAAAACCACTTCAAAATGCACAGACATACACACATAATCCACAAGGACTAAGTAATTTTGAGAAATAATATAGCTTCAATTCACATTCAAGTAGAAAAACAGTTTTCCTAAATTCATCAAAATCTGCAGAAATTGTTATGCTATAGAAAAAGATATTGGTATACTTTATGAGGCAGACTTACCAATGAGAGAGGATACTCAGAAAAAATAAGGTCTAAAAACCCAAAAGTCTTCTCACAGGAGCCCAAGTTTACTTGGAGTTAACCATGGTGACTCAGCTCTTAGGAATTCATAGAAACATAATTGCCTGGGATGTGGAAACTAAGCTTCCTTCTGCTTATGTAAAAACCCACGCCCTCCTTCTCTAGCTCAATTCAAACTAACCACTGAGAAGGGACCAAGTAGGCCTTGGCTGGAGATAAAAGGGAAAACACAGAGCCAGTGGGGAAGCTCAGCCATTGTTGGACTTTAGTCCATCGTGGCCTGCCAGCTGAAATAAAACCCTTCCTCCATACAGGTCCTGGTCTTCCTGCAACACCAAGATAACCAAAAGAAAATGAGGAATGAAACACATTACAATCTCTTCCAAACAACAGAACCATCCTAATGCCTACATTGGAGATCAGAATATCCCACCCCAAAATCTGACTGTAGTAGACCAGAATATACCTTCCCCAAATATGCCGCTTTGGCATGAGAATAATTTTGAAGTTTTGAGCTGATTTTTTTGAGAAACTACAGATACAGGAGAAGCTCTGAAAACAGACAAGTTATCTTTTATAAGAGAAATGCATATTTTTTTTAAATTTGAGATTAATATGAGGATACAAACAATTAGGTTACTTTGTTTGCTTTTGTCAGGTAAAGTCCAAGTTGCATTTGAGCCCATCACCCAGGGGGTGTGCTCTGTACCCTTACTTGGTGCCCACCAAGTGTGAACACACCAATGCCCCTCCCTCCTAACCTCTGCCCCCACTCTCCTCCCTCCTCCCTGCCGCTTGTATTTAATTGTGGTTTTCTCTCTGGTGGGCATGTGGGTGTGAAGTTGTCCATCTACTGGTTTCATATTAGTATTGCAAATATTTGATAATTACTTGTCCATTCTTGTGATACTTCACTAAGGAGAATATGGAAATCCCCATTTGTAAGGGTGTCTCCTACAGACCCTACAGGGGAGAAGAAATGGACACAAATCTTCACAACAAAGCCTGCCCTTGTTCCCAGAGCTTTTCCTGGCCACTCCCCTATGACCTGGGCTTTCTTGTTTTGTTTCAGTGGAGGACAATATTTAAACTTGAATTTAAAGTCACCTTTTTGAAATTTACTCATTGTTCTTGGTACCGTCCATGTATATGTGAGATATAAATATTAATGAATTTGTGGTTTTTTTAATTTGATTGTATCTTGTTAGAGGGTCCATTTCTAACCATGAATTTTGGAGAAAAAATTATTTTTCTTCTCCTACACCTATTCTAAGTCACACACAAACATAGGTGTTAGCTGTCAAAAGGCAGAGAGGTGCCATAAGAACCAGGCCAAGCACAGTTAATACCAGAGATTTATGAAGAGCATCTGCAAACATGTGGACTGGTCCCAAAAATGGTGACAGACGGTGCTGAGTTAAGGGTAAGATGCCTCTTTTAAAGCAATTAAGTAGGGGGCAGGTATGTTGCCTTGCTGTAATCCTAGCACTCTGGGAGGTAGAGGTGGGTGGATTGCCTGAGCTCACAAGTTCCATACCAGCCTGAGCCAGAGCAAGACCTCATCTCTAAAAATAGCTGGGATTTGTGGTGGGCACCTGTAGTCCCAGCTACTTGGGAGGCTGAGGGAAGAGAATCGCTTAAGCCCAAGAGTCAAAGGTTACTTTGAGCTATGATGCCACAGCACTCTACCAAGGGCAATAAAGTGAAACTCTGCATCAAAAGAAAAAAATGTAAATAAATAAATAAATAAATAAAGCAATTCAGTTATGTAGCTCAGGAGGTGGTGGGTGTGTGGTCATAGCTCAGTAACTCAGAGTGTGGTGTGTAGATCTACAAGAGGCCCTGTAAAAGGTAGGAGACTTATCAACTGGAAAATCTTCTGTAACCTAGAAGGAATGTTTTAACAGAACCAAAAAACCAAGGAGAATTCCTTGCTTAATCAATGTTCAGACTACTGAAGCCAGAAAAAGACTCACAAGAGGCTTTAAAAGGGAAGCATTTGTCCCATGGGGCCAGGCCTATATCCTTCAATTTCTGTAGGTGGTGAAGGAATACTAACAACATTTCTTAATTGTTTTTTTACTCTGAGGGGTTTTTTCAACCTCTAAGTATTAGAGGTATCAAATTCCACCCCCTGAAGATTGGATAATTTCAGTCTGTAAAACAAACTGACAATAGTTTAAAGAAGAAAAAACATACAAATATATTAATATGCAACCACCTGGGGAATCCCACACTGTATGAAACCCATAAAAAGGTCAGATAATTGAAGCTCAAATACCCTCCTGACAGGGGATAGGAAAGTAAGGATGTAGGCGATTTTATAGGAAGAATAAATAGTTTTTAAAAGAGATGAATAGTACGATACAACCTTTAAAAAAGATGGAGACTTTACCTCTTTTATGTTTACATGGATGGAGCTGGAAAATATTCTTCTGAGTAAAGTATCTCAAGAATGGAAGAAAAAGTACAATGTATTCAGTAATACTTTTATGAAACCAATTCACACTTTCTTATGAAAGATAGATCACAACTATAGACCACAATGAAGGAGAGAAGTAGAGGGGATGGGAGGGTAGGGGGAGGTTCGATAGAGGGCAGGTAAACGATGGGACCACACCTATGGAGCATATTGTAAGGGTACAAGTCAAATCTACCAAGCATAGAACTTAAATGTCTTAACACAATAATTAAGTAAATGAAGTGAAAGCTGTATTAATTAGTTTGATGTAAGAATTCCAAATTGTATATTTAAAAAAATCAACACATTGTACCCCACAAATGCATAAATGTATTTATGATCTATGTGTACATGACTGAATAAAAGAAAAAAAGAGAAAGAAAGAGAAGAATGTGCCCAAAGAAGAGATATTAAAGCTGGGACCAAGTTCCTCTGGGCTCTGGGTATGGTGTCAACTGCAGTCTTTTCTATGAATTACTCTTCTCTGTCTGATGACACTTCAGGGAGGAAGCCTAAGACAATTGCACTCTTCTAGGGGAAGTTGCCCCATCAGATAAAGAAACTCCAGAGAAAGCCCCTCTTGTCCTATGGAAGGCATAGGAGCAAGAGACAGAGGAAGGTAAGAAAGTCAGGAAGACCTTGGCTCTGAAGTTCTCCTTTAGGTCAGAGCTCAGCACATAACAGTGTCATTTTGTGGTGTATCATTTTCTGATTCCCCAACTGAAGTGAGACCAGTGCTACTGCACAAATCACTTTACCACATTCATATCTTCTACACAAAACTATAGAGGAGATTAACCTCAAATATCTATAAAACAGTGAATTATGTAGGGTGAAATGATAGTTTCTCAACTTGTTTGTGTCAGGTTTCAAAGCAGCTGTGTCCTAAAATGTTGGGGTTTCAGGCAGCTGTCTGTGTCTTCAGTTTGGGGGGTGCTCTTGGCCATAGAATGACCAGATATCCCCAAGAAAGGCAAGCGTGAAACAAAATTTATTGAGGAAAAGAAAGATAGGATTACAGAATAAGATACATTCATGGGGCAGAGGCAAGATGACCCACTGGAGCCAGCTTTCAACAGAGGCCCTTATCCAGAAGGAGAGTTAAAGGACAGAAGATTAGCAAGTAAGCTGATGGTTTGGAGATGAGCCAAGAGAGAAGGTTGAAGAACACACATCAACCCTGCTGAGCCAAGCTGCAACCCCAAGGATACAAAAAAGGTACAAAATCCATTGCCAAGCAGACGGGAGTCCCCTCCACCATGAGAACGACTGGCAGTATACCTTCTACGAACAAGCAAGCACAGTTCAAACGTCCTCCCATTTTATCCCATGGGAGAAATTCTATAAAAACTGGACCTCCTTCCCCTACCAGGGTGCCATGGCACTCTCCTGCCAGGCATAAAACTGTATATATTCTCTACCTGCAATTCTGAACTCCCAGCACTCCCTTCCACTCCCACCCTGAGGTCTGGAAGCCTGTCCCCCATAGAGTCCAGATTCTTGGGCATTTTCTAGAGAGATGTGGACAGCAGGTGGGCCATTGCAGGTCTGTACTGATTCTGCAGCACAGGGGTAAAGAGGAAACAGTGGACTGAAGGAACCATACAGGAGGGAAAGCAACAGTGCCCTGCACACAGAGCAACAGCTACAGCCACAGCAGCAGGAACAATAGGGCTCACATCCCTGGGGATATTTTGCAGAGACACACTCTGTCTCTCTGGGCAACCAGAGAAAGCCGGGCATCTTCTACAGTGACAGCCACTGGTGGAACAGATCTGGGACAGTAATGCAGGCCCTGTGAACAAAGGGTATGCCTGAGACAGTACTGGCCTGGACAGGGCATGGTAGAGATGGAGAACAGAAGACATGTGCACAGAGACAGCATACTACAAGAGCAGGGCTGAGCCAGAGGACTGCTTTAGTAAGCCTAAGAAGCACCAGGCACCCAGGGGATCATAGCTGAGACAAAAGTGGGGACAGGCAGGAACTGAAAGCTCACTGTGAGCTCTAACTGCACCCGCCCCAACACAGACTGCAACAGAGACAGACAGGCCAATACCAGGCAGAGGCACAAACTGGGGCTGAGTGACAGTTTCTGTGAACTCAAACAGCACCTGGTCCACAGGGGAATATAGCCAGGAGAGAATCACAAATTCTGTGAAAATGTAAGTGCCAGCAACATCAATCAGGCTGGAACTGAGTGAACCACTCCAACTTCCATTAACCACGTGAGGTTGTCAGGCCTCAGCTTCCCCTGCTGGATGGTGGCAGAGTGTGGAGGCTTAGCCAAGGAGACATAAATCTTCCTGTGACTCAGGCACGTGCAAACCCACGGAGGACTATCTGCTCATTGGAGGGAACTGGATCATAGCCCTGTGGGGTTACCAGTGACTGAGTGTGACAGAGGTACAAGGTAGGGAAGGAGGCATCAATCTTCCCAGACTAGTTCTTTTGCTTGGGGGGTCCTTCTGATTCCACAGAGCACCAAAATGAGTCATATTTGAGCTGACAGCAGACCCCTGCTATCTAGTTGCCTGAGACCTTTTGAACTCTCCCACCTGAGATGGGTGTTGATTAGGACAATTGATTTGGATCTCTTTGGACTGGACCAATCACCCAAGGATGATCCAAAGTAGTACCCTGGGGGTGTGGTTATAGGAAGCTTGGATTTTCCTTTTCCAGTTGTTGCCCGAGGGGGGTAGGGTGACTTAACTGCTGGTATTGTCCACAGCTGAGATTTCAACCCACAGTAACTGATTCACTAGGGTAGGACAGAGACCAGCTGAAAACAAGACAGAGACATTTAGCCCCACCACACCAAGTAAGTCCCCAGCATCTCAGGCCGCAGCACTGTATGGGTCCTTGGCACAGCTCTAGGGAAAAAGGTACAGATACCAGTTCCAGCGTTTGGGCAAAGGCTAGCTAATCACTACTCCAGGAGCCCCCCAACCTAACTTCAGCTTATCTGCTTACATAGCCAAATGGTGTAAATAATCATGGGGCAGAATCAGTGGAAAAATTCTGGTAACATGAATAGCCAGAGTAGATCAGCTCTCCCAAGGAACAATGTGGTGGACACAACTCAAGATCCCATACATAAACAGATGGCTGAGATGTCAGAAATTGAATTCAGAGTTTGGATTGAAAAGAAGATTAATAGAATGGAGGTAAAGTTGGGATTAGACATTCAAGGAGCATTTCAAAAGTTGTCTCAAGAATTCAATGAATTCAAAGACAAGATCACCAAAGATTTTGACACATTGAGACAAGAATTTGTAGCTCTCAATGATCTGAGAAATACAATAGAATCCCTCAGTAACAGAAAGGAGCAAGCAGAAGAAAGGATTTCTGACATTGAAGACAAAGTTTTTGAATGCTCCCAAACTCTCAAAGAGGAAGAGAAATGGAGAGCAAAAGTGGATCATTCTCTCAGAGAACTCTGGGATAATTTGAAGAAAACTAATATTTGCCTTATAGGAATCCCTGAAGGCAACGAAGTTGCTTCAAAAGGCACAGAGTCTCTTCTTCATGAGATAATGAAGGAGAACTTTTCAGACATGCCAAGAGATTGTGAAATTCAGATAGCAGACAGTTTCAGAAACCCAGCACAACTCAATCCAAACAACCTCCAAACACATCATAATTAACTTCACTAAAGTTAATATGAAGGAGAAAATACTGCAAGCAGCCAGATGTAAGAAAACTATAACCTACAAGGGGAAGAATATTAGAATGACTGCAGATCTCTCTGCTGAAAACTTTCACACTAGAAGAGGGTGGTCATTGACTTTTAATCTCCTAAAACAAAATCACTTTCAACCCAGGATCCTGTATCCAGAGAAACTGAGTTTCATTTATGATGTAGAAGTTAAATACTTTAATGATATTCATGTATTGAAGAAATTTGCCATAACTAAACCAGCCCTCCAGGATATTCTCAGAACCTACCTTCCTTAATGACCAGTAAAATTCTCCACTGCAAAAGTAAACTCACTCAGAAACTTTTGATCAAATTCCAACTTCCAAGGTGGAAAAGGATAAAAAAGGTCCACTGGACTTTTGAAAAACTTGATATCCAAAATTCTACCAGGCTTATCAATATTCTCCATTAAGAGAAGCACCTGTGGCTCAAAGGAGTAGGGTGCCAGCCCCACATGCCAGAGGTGACAGGTTCAAACGGAGCCCCAGCCAAAAAAAAACTAAAAAAAAAAAAAATTCTCAATTAATGAGAATGGCTTAAATTGTCCTCTAAAGAGACACAGGTTGGCTGACTGGATACAAAAACTCAGGTCAGATATATGCATATATGCTTCATACAAGAATCTCATCTTACCTTAAAAGATAAATATAGACCCAGGGTGAAGGGATGGTCATCTATATTTCAGGCAAATGGAAATCAGAAAAAAAGCAGGTGTTGCAATTTTATTCGCAAATACAATAGGCTTTAAACCAACAAAAGTAAGGAAAGATAAAGATGGTCACTTCACATTTGTTAAAGGTAACACTCAACATGATAGATTTCAATTATTAACATTTATGTACCCAACCAGAATGCCCCTCAATTTATAAAAGAGACTCTAACTGACATGAGCAACTTAATTTCCTCCAGCTCCATAATAGTTGGAGGCATCGACACTCCTTTGGCAGTGTTGAATAGATCCTCCAATAAGAAGCTAAGAAAAGAAATTTTACACTTAAACTTAACCATTCAACATTCGGATTTAACAGACATCTACAGAACATTTCATTCTAACAAAATTAAATACACATTCTTCTCATCAGCCCATGGAACATACTCCAAAGTCAATCACATCTTAGTTCACAAGTCTAACCTCAGCAAATTTAAAAGAATATAAATTATTCCTTGCATCTTCTCAGACCATCATGGAATAAAAGTTGAACTCAGTAACAACAGGAATCTTCATACTCATACAAAAACATGGAAGGAAAATAACCTTAAGCAGAATGATAGCTGGGTCATAGATGAGATTAAGAAGGAAATTAACCAACTTTTTGGACAAATGATAACAAAGACAGGAATTATCAGAACCTCTGGGAAACCAAAAAGGCAGTCCTAAGAGGGAAATTTGTACCACTGCAAGCCTTCCTCAAGAGAACGAAAGAAGAGGAAGTTAACTTAATCTCAAGCAACTGGAAAAGGAAGAATATTCCAATCCCAAACCCAGCAAAAGAAGAGAAATACCAAAATTAGAGCAGAATTAAATGAAACTGAAAACAAAAGGATTATACTACAGATCAATAAATCAAAAAGTTGGTTTCTTGAAAAGATCAATAAAATAGACAAGCCTTTGGCTAACCTAACCAGGAAAAAAAAGAGTACAATCTCTAATATCATCAATCAGAAATGGTAAGATGAAATAACCACAGACTCCTCAGAAATTCAAAAAATCCTTAATGAATATTACAAGAAACTC
>NW_003852473.1:798946-816400 GCF_000181295.1 Otolemur garnettii
CAAACAGAATCCAGCAAAACATCAAACAAATTATACACCATGATCAAGTGGGTTTTATCCCAGAGTCTCAAGGCTGGTTCAATATATGTAAATCTATAAATATAATTCATACATAAACAAATTAAAAAACAAAGACCGTATGATTTTCTCAATTGATGCAGAAAAAACTTTTGATAATATCCAACATCCTTTCATGATGAGAACACTTAAGAAAATGGGTATAGAAGGGACATTTCTTAAACTGATAGAGGCCATCTACAGCAAACCCACAGCTAATATCATATTGAAGGGAGTTAAACTGAAAACATTTCCACTCAGATCAGGAACCAGGCAAGGCTGCCCATTGTCTCCATTGCTCTTTAACATTGTAATGGAAGTCTTAGCCACTGTAATTAGGGAAGAAAAGGTGATAAAGGGTATCCATATATCGTCAGAAGAGATCAAAATTTCACTTTTAGCAGATGATATGATGGTATATCTGTAAAACACCAGGGATTCTACTACAAAACTCTTAGAAGTGATCAAGAAATATAGCAGTGTCTCCGGTTAAAAAATCAACACTCATAAATCTGTGGCTTTTGTATATACCAACAATAGTCATGCTGAAAAAACAGTCAAGAACTCTATTCTATTCACAGTAGTGCCAAAGAAGATGAAATATTTGGGAGTTTACCTAACAAAGGATGCGAAAGATCTATAAGAAAGATCTCTATAAAGAGAACTATGAAACTCTGAGAGAAGAAATAGCTGAAGATGTTAACAAATGGAAAAACATACCATGCTCATGGCTGGGAAGAATCAACATTATTAAAATGTCCATACTACTCAAAGCAATATAAAATTTTAATGCAATCTCTATTAAAGCTCATACTTTCATTGTCATACTTTAAAGATCTCAAAAAAAATACTTCATTTTATATGGAATCAGAAAAAATCATCGAATAGCCAAGACATTACTCATAAATAAAAACAAAGCAGGACTCATGCTACCAGACATCAGGCTATACTATAAATGGATAGTGATCAAAACAGCATGGTACTGGTACAAAAACAGGGAGGTAGATGATGGAACATAATAGAAAACCAAGAGATGAACCCAGCTACTTACTGTTATTTGATCTTTGACAAGCCAATTAAAAACATTCAGTGGGGAAAAGATTCCCTATTTAACAAATGGTGTTGAGTGAACTGGCTGGCGACCTGTAGAAGACTGAAACTGGACCCACACATCTCACCATTAACTAAGATAGACTCTCACTGGATTAAAGATTTAAACTTAAGACATAAAACTAAAAGTACTAGAAGAAAGTACAGGGAAAACTTTTGAAGAAATTGGTCTGGGTGAATATTTTATGAGGCAGACCCGTCGGGCAATTGAAGCAACATCAAAAATACACTACTGGAACCTGATCAAACTAAAAATCTTCTGCATAACCAAGAACACAGTAAGTAAAGCAAGTAGACAGCCCTCAGAATGGGAGAAGATATTTGCCAGTTATGTCTCTGACAAAGGTTTAATAACCAGAATAACCAGAGAACTTAAACATATTAGTAAGAAAAGAACAAGTGAGTCCCATCTCAGGGTGGGCAAGGGGCTTGAAGAGAAACTTCTCTGAAGAAGACAGGCACACAGCCTTCAGACACAGGAAAAAATGCTCATCATCCTTAATCATCAGAGAAATGCAAATCACAACTACTTTGAGATATCATCTAACTCCAGTAAGATTAGCCCACATCACAAAATCCCAAAACCAGAGATGTTGGTGTGGATGTGGAGAAAAGGGAACACTTCTACATTGCTGGTAGGCATGTAAACTAATACATTCCTTTTGAAAAGATGTTTGGAGAACACTTAGAGATCTAAAAATAGATCTGCCATTTGATGCTATAATTCCTCTACTAGGTATATATCCAGAAAAATCACATTATAACAAAGATATTTGTACCAGAATGTTTATTACAGCCCAATTCATAATTACTGAGTCATGGAAGAAGCCTAACTGCCCATCGATCCACAAACAGATCAGTAAATTGTGGTATATGTACACCATGGAACATTATGCAGCCTTAAAGGAAGATGGAGATTTTACCACTTACATGTTTACATGGATGGGGCTAGAATATATTCTTCTTAGCAAAGTATCTCAAGAGTGGAAGAAAAAGTATCCAATGTACTCAGTCTTACTATGAAACCAATGTATAGCTTTCTTATGAAAGCTATAACCCAATTATAGCCCAAGAAGAAGGGGAAAGGGGAGAGGGAGCAGGGAGGACGGATGGAGGAAGAGTAATTGGTGGGACCACACCTATGGTGCATCTTACAAGGGTACATGTGAAATTTACTAGGTGTAGAATATAAATATCTAACACAATAACTAAGAAAACGTCGTGAAAGCTATGTTGACCAGTTTGATGAAAGCATTTCAAAGTGTATGTAAAACCAGCACATTGTACCCCATGATTGCATTAACGTACAGAGCTATGATTTAATAAAAAAAAAAAAAATAATTCCAAAAAAAAGGAAGAACAAGTATTCAATGTACTCAGTCTTACTATAAAACCAATTTATAGCTTTCTTATGAAAGCTTTAACCCAATTATAGCCCAAGAGGGAGGGGAGGGGAGGGGGGAAGATGAGTGGAGGGAGGGTAATTGGTGGGACAATACCTATGGTGCATCTCACAAGGGTACATGTGAAATTTACTAGGTGTAGAATATAAATGTCCAAACATAATAACTAAGAAAATGCTGTGAAGGCTATGTTAAACAGTTTGATGAAAATATTTCAAATTGTATATAAAACCAGCACATTGTACCCCATGATTACATTAATATATACAGCTATGGTTTAATAAAAAAAAAAAAAAAAAAAAATACATCGTGACAGCTCAGCACCCATAGCACAGTGGTTACAGCACCAGCCACATGCACCAAGGTGGGCAGGTTCAAAGCCAGCCCAGGCCTACTAAAAAACAATGACAACTGCAACCAAAAAATAGCCAGGCATTGTGGTGGCGCCTGTTGTCCCAGCTACTTGGGAGGCTGAGGCAAGAGAATCCCATAAGCCCAAGAGTTTGAGGTTACTGTGAGCTGTGATGCCATAGAACTTTACCGAGGGTGACATCATGAGACTCTGTCTTAAAGAAAACAAAAGATACATTCATGATAGACAGTGAAAGGGCCTCCATTGTCGTGACAAAAAGGGCCTGGTTTAGAGCTGCAGCTCTGTGTTGTACTATCTAGATCAGGCCTACCCCATGGGGCAGAGGTCACATTGGCAGCCTCCCAGGGGCCTCTCAGGAAGCCCATTGTGGGGTGTGAGTATGAACCAAAATGTAGAGTTAAGCTAATGACATGATAATTGGTCTCAAGGCTGCTGTCACCTTCAAGACTCCCAGTACCAGCTGCCAGGCCACTGGGCTGCAGAGTCTTCCACATCCTTCTGCAGTGACACACTGAGGTCTGACTGGGAAACTGGAGGGGGTGCTCCCTCCTCCCCAGGTGTGAGCACTCACTCCAGACGGGATTAAGGTGAGACAGGGGCCTGGGAGCTTCTGCCCTGTCCTTTTTCCCCAGGAGAGCCAGATTTCTTGCTATCAACCTAACATTTGGGTCAGACTTCTTGAGAGGCACTCTTCCCATTAGGTCTACGGGGAGGAAGAGAACTAGTCAACTACTTCTCTGTAACAGAAGAATCCACACTACACATACACACGCATATATATAACGTACACCAGGCTTTTGAAGAAGAGTCCATTTATAGGCATGTACTAAAATTAACACAAATCTGGGGAGTTCACCTACAACTTAAGTAAACAAATAAGATTCCCACAGCAATACATTGTGTAGGATTTGTGGTTATTGCAAGGCTCAAGATTCAGTGTTTGTTCCTAAAGAATTTTTTATAAAGTTTATAGTTAAAATAGTTGAACATCCCAAAGAGCTTCTTGTTCTTCTTGCTTTGAATGTGAACAAAAGAAAAACTGTGATCATAACAGAAAACAAGAAAGTTTTTAAATTACATAAGATATTTGTTACAATCCTCTAGTTTCCAACAATCTCTTCATTCACTGTGCTTTTATGGTCCCTGGAATATTAATATTCATTATCCTTCTCCTTTTTATCTTGCTACAAAGGGCAGTAAACAGCACAGCTCTGGAATTTTCAAAGACTTATTTTTTCTCATCAACAAGAATATTTTCTACAAGGATTTCTCATCAAATGCCATTATGCTATATAAGTCATTTTGATTTTACCCAAGGCCAGTTCCAGATTTGAGTCTTATAATTTTGATTTCAAAATGGAAAATTATTGAATAGCAGCTAAATAAAAGTCTGTAAAAGTCTCTTCATGGCAAACATGAAGAGTTTCTCAGTCGAAAATTAAAGTGTCTGCTGGACAAGTGTCTGTTGGGCACTATTTGAGTTACAAGAATGGGTGGTATTCTGTTGTCAAATTATAACAAAATAGATAAAACAAAGATAGAGTTTTATTTACTGAAAAAATTCTCAGAGCTTTTTATATGATAATGTGGATTCAGAATCTCTGAGAGAAGAATATGGTTACATAGCCCTTCTCAAGCTTACTTGATTAAAAATATTCTTTTTATTTCCTTAGGAAATCTTTCTTGACTGGTTTTCAAGATAGAAAATGTAGAGAAAAGATGAGTTACCTTGGTGTCAAATACGTTCCATGGACCACATCTACTATATTAGAAAAACGCACCCAGACCTACTGAATTAGCATTTGCACAATTCCCCAGGTAGTTCTTTGCACATTCAAGCTTAAAAAGACTTGGAGTGGAAGATGATTCTGAGGTCAAGGTGAGAACATTTATGCTTACATAAGCATATTGCATAATTATCTTTCTGGAATGTAAGCTTCATGGGGACAGGAATTGATATATCTCATGCACCTAGAACAATGTTTGTGAAACATAATAGATATCAGTCTCCCATAGTAATTATTTATTCTTAATCTTGATAAAACATTATGATTTGCTGCCTCATGGATTGGAGCATGGACTTAGGGTCTTTCCAGGAACATCACTTAAAAAAATAAGTGTCAGCCTCTCAGACTATCTAGTCATTGTAAACATTATGCAGGGTGATTTGAAAACCTGACTAGAGAAAAATAACTAATAAATACTTTTATAAGTCATGGAAGTAAGATTTCTTGCAAGGTCTACCATTCTGATACCTGGGTTGACCAGATCTCAGCAACCTCCCTCTAAGATCAATGTCTTTCTCTCACTGAAGTTCCATCATTCAGCAATGGTCTCTTCGCCATGCGATCTTCATTTTGGATCTCTTTCTTTAATTCTCAGAGTTACATTCCTGGGGATTTCAAGCCTTAAACTGCCACATGCTTTTTACCACTAATGTGATTTGCAATTAAGTTTCTAATGATGTTTGTAAATTGAGATAACAGGCTTAACTGCTATTAATGTAATGTATTTCCTGATTCAATAATGTGAAACTTTCATGTACAAAAATACTTTAAAAGCATAATTCGATATAAATGTGTGGTTAATGAAATTGTTACTTGTGAGTGATCTCTCTCGGTCCTTGTGTCTGGTGACAAAGAATTGAAACCAAACACCAAACAGTGAAGCATAAGCATAAAGTTTGACTTAGGGAGCCCACTCCCGGAAGCAAGCAGGCAACAGGACACTCCACAGGGGTTGGAGCAGGTACACATCCAAGCAGACAGTGGTGTTGGGGGTCTGATTAGGTCCTTCCTTTTCTTTTTTTCTTTTTTTTTCAAATACAAATATGTTTTATTTGAAATAAATAAAAATGCTTACACAGTTCAATGGGTCACTTGGAAACAAACTTGCTTGACTGTATTATTGAGCAAAGACAAAGTTTAAGCAGAAATACCCTTCTTTTTGGACATGTATTCGGAGATAGATAAGAAGGCCCTACTTGGTTTTTTAAAGAAACTGAACTTCCCTTAAGGCCTGGTCATAGAATTATAAACAATGTAAGTGAATCCACCGTTACCAGCTGTCAGATCCTGACATTACTTTGTCACCTGTGCATCTGAGATCACACACAGACCTGCCAACATACCTGGGGCTTATACTTGTTCCTTCAACATCTGCATTTTTCAAGTTTTATATTCTACTACATCCACAGTATGTCAGTAGTTTTAAAAAAAAAATAAAGGGGTAAAACTTTTCTAAAAGTGCAGATGTCTGTAACTACCATGGAACTAGATGAGAAGAAGACGTGAGGGACGGGAAGGAAGCAACGTGTTCATGAGCTGGGACTGTGGTTTGTGTCTTTGGATTTACAAACAAGTTCCCCAGGGAAGCTGGCTGTAATGGAATTTACAGAAAACTTCCTTTGCCCCCCAAAAGGACCTGAAAAGTCCTAATCCAAACTTTGGAAAACTACTATTATGAGATGCTAATAAATGCAGTTGGAGGGACAAGAGTGAACGTGTCTTCCATTTGGCTATAGCTTGTATAGCACAGCCTCTCTAGCTGTTGGTGAGAAGTAAAAACCACTGAAGTACCAGAAGTTCTCTTTCCTTTTTTTTTTTTTAAGACACAGAGTCTCACTTTGTTGCCCTCAGTAGAGAGCTGTGGCATCACAGCTCACAGCAACCTCCAGCTCTTGGGCTTAGGCAATTCTCTTGTCTCAGCCTCCTGAGTAGCTGGGACTATAGGCATCTGCCACTACACCCAGCTATTTTTTTTTGTTGCTTTGTGGCCAGGGCCAGGTTTGAACCCTCCACCCTTGCTATATGGTGCTGGTGCCCTACTCACTGAGCCAGAGGCACTGCCCCAAAATACCAGAAGTTCTTTAAAGGACAGGGGTAGAAAAGTGGTGAACATTATTACCTTGTCCAAATCAGTAACAGGGCTTCGTGGCTATGAACATTTTCTAAATTGTAAAATGACTCCAGGATAGACCTCTTTCTGTAACATTAAATGTAGCAAAATTAACAACAACAAAAAATTCACAAGTAGATATAGTGATAACAGAACATTACAAAGCAGAGAATCCAAAAGAATCAAGACAATGCTATGAATTCAACAGTACTCCAACAAGGCTAGCAAGCCTGATAACTTTGAAAGCCCTAGCAAAATATCACTCTCGTTTACAAAACACTTATTTATCGTATGACCGCACACTGAATCCTTTTTCTTTCCACATACTGAAGAAGTCTACATTCAGCCTTTAAGCATTCTGCATTTCTTTGCCAATCTCGTAGCTGAGTATCTTGTTCTAGTTGATTTTGGTGCTGGTAACTGGAAGCTGCCAGCACAACACCTTGAATCTGACATTGTTGGATAGTTTTTGCTAACTGCTGTCTCATACTCACTTTCTGCATTCTCTGTGATTTTAATAAACTCCTTGGCAGTTTGAACTTCACTTGAAACAGTTATTGAATCCTGCACATCTTTATGACTAACCAAGTGAACATTGCCATCTTCACAATAGTGAACCTGAATCTTAAGCACTCCACCCACCTGGGCTATAGGTGGTGTGATGGTGAACTTCCACTCTGATCTTCAACAACCTATCCAGAAGTTTTTAGGCTGAACTGGTGGCTTTCAATACATGCAGTAATAATCTGTTGCCCATCTGTAGTTTTAGCATAAACAGTACAGAAGCCATTGGAGTAATGATCTTTCACATAGGCTCTTAAAGCACTATCACAGGATTCTCTCCAAGACTCCAGACCTCCATCTACTTCTTTTCGAGAAACTTAAAGGAAATTTTGTTTCTAGGATCTAAAAATCTGCTATTACACAGGTCACTGTGTTCTGTAATTAAGACCTATCTTCATATCCTTCCATCTTCACAGGTGTGAACTAGCCCATTTTACAGTGGGCTATGTGCTGCCCCTTCCCTGAGGAGACTGTCAGTATTAAGTAGTAGCCACACATCACTGAATACTTCATTAAATTCCCCTGGGGGTGCACAAGCGATGAATTTGCAGCCATGGTAATTTCTTCTCATCTGACACCCGACCCTCAAAGTCCGCCATTTTGGTTTCCCTGGCCCAGCCTGGCTGCAGGGCCCCCTTTCTTTCTTTTTTGTTTCTTCCTTCCTTTTCTTTCCTCTTTTCTGCATTGTTGTCCCCTAGGCCAAAGGAATGTAATCTCCGCCTATCTGTCACACAGGGGAGATTTTCACTTTATTTACTTTATTTGTTAAGATCCTAAAGCGTTGTGGCTTCCAAAGCCCATTTAGGAGTCAAGCTGTGATGCTGACCTATTGTGATGAGGGTACGATAAAGTCACAGTCACTGAGGACACTCTTGCATCTGTCTATGGAGGTACCTCCCATGAGGCTTCCCCCAAACCAGAGTAAGCAAGGTGTTTCTACAATGGTTACAATCACAGGTTGGCCACAGTTTTGTTCCTACCATTCTGCCCTAGCTGTGTCCCCAGTCTGATCTCCTGCCTCAGAATCCAGGGCATCTTTATGTGATGCAAATAGGTATTGCTTATATAGGGTCTGAGGGCACACAGTGAACAACTTCCCTCTACCACTGCTAAAAAAAGTTCCTCGTAATTTTAATACCAGTTCAAAATTGGCCATTAGTAACTCCTGAGGAAACCCAACCCTTTCCCTCTGTCCTTGTATTCTCTTCTAGCGTCTGTCTTTTCCCTCAGTAGTCTACGTTTTTATCCTCTGGACTTCTTGACATTCCCCAGAAGCATTTTGTTCACATGGACCTTTGTTCAAGTTATTCCCTGGGGTACCGTGGCCACTCTTCTCTCTGCTCACCTCTCTATCTAAAGAACTCCTGTAAAGTATAAACCCTTCAGAGCATGGCTCAACTACTGATGCAGGAAGACTAACTGGACTTCTTGGGCTGAACTGTCACCATCCTACATGGTTTTCTCTCCTCTAGATAAATCTCTGTATTGTGTTTGTTTGGGAATGTGCAGGATCCCTCTCTCACTATAGATACCAAATAAGTTCTTGCTAAATTATGAGCTGCTCAGAAACAGGCTTTTCATCCACATAGTCCTAGTACCCAGCACTATGGCATTCTTCCATTTACCCAATAAGCATTTTAAGAAACTCAATAAATGAAAGACAGTGAATGAATGATTTGATCCTAAAATAACATAAGCAATGCAAAGTTTCCGAGCAAGGCATATCCAAATTCATGTTGTATGTCATTCCTTTTTTCATTCAGTCTTTAAATGCTTTAAGTGGTCTACAATAATAATATAATAATAATAACCACAATTATCAGGCATCCTTCAGGAACTGTGCTGGATATGCCAGATACTTTGTTACAGGGACAAATTCCTTTCTCTGAAGTACTTACAGCTTTCTCTAATTAAAAAATAAGTAAAAGTCTTCTTGAGTGCAATATTCATTAATTTGTCTCACTTGTCTGATGTTTTCTGACTCTTTTGCTCACAATTGAAAACATAACTATAGTTTTTCTGATGCAGTTCTTTTATTTCCTACATATTAATTTTGTTCCCATAACTACAGTATGAGCCCTCTAGGGAAGAAGCAGGACCTTGTACAATTTTGGTGTCCTATCTCTTCCCTATTCTACTTTAATCTCCATCAGAATATTAATCACTAATTAGGTATCTAATATACATGTGAACTTTGAGGTATTCTTCTCCCTCTTTCCCTTTTCTTCCTTTCATTTACTCTCTTCACGTAATTCTTAAAACTCAATTGCCTTTGAGTATCATAACATTAAGACAGTTACCTACAGGTGTGCTCACCATCACCTCTTGTTCTCCAACATTTTCACCTGTCATCCTGCTATAACTGTTAATAGTGCATTCTTGTGCACTCAAAACTGTCCCTATTTAAGTGATAAATTATATACTCACCCTAACTGTGTGGAAATACAAAAGATTGAGCAGGAAAGCACAAGCTAGAATAGCAACCTATCACCCAGGTAACCATACAGGAGGATGCAAGTGGATGTAGTAGTTCCAAGATTACTTTAATGATTTCTAATGTAATATAAACTGTTCCACAGCACAGAAAAAGATAAAGCTATTCCTGGATCTCATTACAACCATAATGCAAAAAATTAGCAAGCATAATACTCAAAAAAGGAAAATATGGGGCAATTTCATCTGTGAATATAGATGCAGAATTATTACATATAACAATGAAATCACTAGCACTAATCTGGATTATTACACAGATGTTGGAACATCTGACAGAAAATTTAAAATAATTATGATGAATATGAAAAAAATCTAATGAAACAGGCACAAAATATGAAAAATCAGATAGGCAATTTTGACCAGAAATGAAAATTTAAAAAAAAAAAAACAATGATTAAAGACAATGCTAAGAAGGGATACTTCAAAGAAGTATCAAAAAGAAGAATTCTTTTTCTATAAGTGCATCAGTAGACTGAACATAGCTAAAGAAAAAATAGAGGATTTGGAGATAGGTCAATAGAAACTGAACAAACTGAAAATTAAAGAGAAACAAATAGGACAGAAGCAAAAGAGAAGACCCAAGAACTGCAAAAAGTCAGCCATTCTAACATATGCCTAAATGGAATTGAAAAAGCATAACAGAGAAAAATGGACAGAAGAAATACTTTAATAAATAAAGTAATGAGAGACACTAAAGCACAAATCTAAGCAGCTTAGAGAACACCAAACAGGATGAACACACAATTAATCAATTAATTGATCTAAACTGCAAATTACTAAATATATTTTAAACTACTAAAAAAGAAAATTAGAGATATTTTGAAAGCAATCAGAGATTAAAAAAATAAGTGGGAGAAAGCAGAAAAAGAGAAAGGAAATAAACAAGAGTTATTGGCTTAGGATTTATAGAAACAAAGATGAGCATTACAGCAGACTTCTCATCAAAACCCATGCAAGCCAACAGATGATGGGGTGACATCTTTTATGTTCTCAAGGAAATACACTGTCAACACAGTTATATACCTCATGAAAATCTGTCTCAAAAATAAAAAACAAATAAAGACATTATCAGGCAAACAAAAACCAATGGGTATTACCAACAGAACTACTCAACAAGAAGTGTTAAAGGAAGTTCTTCAAGCAGAAAGAATATATATTTATACTGAAACACAGATATACACATAGAAATGAGGAACACTATAAGTGGTGTAAATGAAGATGAAATTACTTTTTTATTTTTAATTTCTCTGAAAGATAACTGATGTTAAGTTAGAATAGAAACAATGTAACATATGTTTATAGAATAGGCTAAAGGCTTAGCAACAATAACATAAAGAATGGTAGATGATGATTGGAAAGATACCATTATAAGTTCTTATAATTATACAACAGGTAGTAATATTATTTGAAAGTAGACTGTTTAATTAAAGATGTATATTGTGACTCCTAGTGTAACAACTAAAAAAATAATAAAGGAACAAATAGTAAGTCAGAGAGTAGATAAATTGATATTATAAAAGATACTCAGTTATTACAAGGGGAGGTAGAGAAGAGGAAAAATGTGGCACAGAACAGATGGAATGGAAGAAAACAGTAAGCAAAATGTCATATTTTCAATTAACTATGGCATTAATCACATTAAATAGGAATGATCAAAACATACCAGTTAAAAGATAGAAAGGTTCAGTTGTTAATAGAAGTATATGTATGGTTAAAATTGTTAAGAGAGAAGATTTTTAGGGTTCTAACCACATAAAAAATGACAAGTATACTGGTTATACATAGGTAATTCGCTCACTTTAGTCATTGCATAATGTATAATTAAAACATCCTTTTATAAGCCATGGATATATATAACTTTTTGTTTTTCAGATAAAAAATAAACATGACAAATTAAAAACACAGACTTTTTCAGACTGAATAAAAAATAAGACCTATAAACAATGCCATCTATGTTAAAAAGCCACTTAGGGTTTAAAGACACAAATAGGTTAAAAATAAAAGGATAGAGAAAGATACATCATACAAATACAAACCAGAAGACGCTTTGAGTAGTTACATTAAAATCAAACCAACTGGATTTCATAATAAGAGATAGGAATATTAACAAAGATAATAGTATGACATACCAGTAAATGGGTCAATTCTCCATGAAGATAAATTAATTCTAAATGTGGATGTACCTAAAAAAATAGTACTTCAAAATACAAGACGCAAAAACTGATGGAAATGAAAAGAGAAATAGATGTCCACAACTGCACGTGAAGACTTAAACAGTAATCAGTAAAAAAATATGTAGGATCTGATACAAGGTGGGAGCAGGGGAATGAGGGGTTGTGCAGAGGGGAGGAGAGAGGGAGATGGGAGTCAGGCTGTGTGGTGTGTGGCACACCTCTTGGGGAGGGACACAAGGACAAGAGGGACTTTACCTAACAAATGCAATCAGTGTAACCTCATTCTTTGTACCCTTAATGAATCCCAAACAATAAAGAAGAAAAAGAAAATCATGTAGGATAAAGAAGATCTAAGTAACGTGATTAACCAGCAGGACTTAAATGACATCTGTAGAATACCAAAAATAGCAGAATAATAATTTTCAAATTCAGATGGATCATTCATCAAGATAGCCTACATTCTAGGACATAAAACAACCCTTAACAATTTTAATAGAATAGAAATTATACAAAGTGTGCTCTAAGACCATAAAGGAAATAAACTAGAAAGCAGTAACAGAAAGATATCTGGAAACCACTCTCCACCCCCTGCCAAGTTTTTGAAATTGGACAACACAGTTCTAAATAACTCATGAATAACAGAGACTATCTCAATATAAGTCTAAGAGTTTAAAAATGTTTTATCTGAGACATGTGTCATATGTACTTCGTTTTCCTAAAAAATGTATTGAGCTGAATGCAAATAAAATAAAATACATCAAAGGTTGCTATATGCAAATAAATCAGCACTTAAAGGAAAAATTATAATATTAAATGTCAATATTAGAGAAGGGTCTCAGATGAATAATGTAAGCTTCCCCTTAAGAAACAGAAAAAGAAGACAAATCAAAACCAAAGCATGAAAAATAATTTAAATAAAGACCAGAGTAGAAGTAAACGAAATTGAGTACAGAGTAAATCAATAAAATCTAAGGCTAATCCTTTGGAAAGATCAATAAAAGTGATAAATTTTAACCAAACTATTACACAAAAAGACACAGATTATTACTGTCAGTACCAAAAGCTAGAATATATAACTACAGAACCCATAGACATAAAAAAGAGAGAGAGAGAGAGAGAGAGAATTCTTCTGTTCATAAATTTAGCAATTTAGATTAAATCAATTAATTTCCTGAAGGACCCTAACTAACTATACTCATTCAGGAAGAAATAAGTAACCTGAATTATTCTGCATCTATTAAATAAGTTTAATTCACTGTTAAAAATTTTACAGGAAAAAAAAAAAAAAAACTGCAAGCCAGATGGCTATACTGTTAAATTCTACCATTTAAGGAGAAGTACTTAAGAAAGAAATATAACAGTTCTACATAATTTCTTCTAGGGAAGAGAAGGGAACTATTTCTAACTCATTTTATGAGGCCAGCATCACCCTCGTATCAAAATCAGACAGAGAACATTATCAGAACTCTATAGACTACTGTCCTTTATAAGCATGAACACAAACATCTTCAAAAATACTAGCATATGGAACCCAGAAATATATAAATAGACAATCTCATTCTAAAATTTATCTGGAGGAGAAAATGCATAAAAAGAATCATTGTAAAAGAGTAACCATACAAGGTAATATATCTTATCAGATATCAAAATGTACTATAAATCTATAATAATTAAAACATTATAAAATTGGTTAAGGAATAGACCAATACATCACAGCATCACAAAAAGAATTCCTAAACAGGGCCATGTACATGTGGGAATTTAGTATATTATAATGGTATCATTTCAAAATATCAATGAGGCTGGGCATGGAGTGGCTCACACCTATAATCCGAGCACTCTGGGAGGCCAAGGCTGGTGGATAGCTTGAGCTCATAAATTCAAGACCAGCCTGAGCAAAAAATGACACCCTATCTCTACTAAAAATAGAAAAATTGAGGCATGAGGATCGCTTGAACCCAAGAGCTGAAGGTTGCTGTGAGCTATGACACCATGCACAGTACTCTACCCAGGGTGACAGTTTAAGACTCTGTCTCAAAAAATAAAAATGAATTTAAAAATTAAAAAGACAAAGTTTCAAAGAAAGGAATAATTATCCATATATACTGTTGGGACAATTTTCTATTCACTTGGGGAAAAAGAAAATTATATTCCAATCTTCCACCACACTCAGAAACAAATTCCTACTTGAATAGGTGTTTGTATACCCATGTTCATGGCAGCTTTATTCACTGTAGCTAAAACAGCCCAAATGTCTATCACAGATGAATGGGTGAAGAAAATGTGGCATATTTATACACGATGGATTATTAGCCTTAAAGGGAAAAGAAATTCTGGCACATGCTACAATGTGGCTGCACCTTTGATACATTATGCTAAGTGAAATAAGACAGGCAAAAAGACAAATATCCTCTGATTCCAATTACACGAGCTACCCAGAGCAGCCAAATTGACAGCAACAGAAAACAGAATAGCAATTGCCAGGGAATGAGGAGAGGAGGCCATAGGGAATTATCATTCAATGGCCACAGTGTTTCAGTTTCAGGAGAAAAAGTAATAGAGATGGATGGTGGGGATGGTTGCACAAGGATGTGAATGTACTTAATGCCACAAAAAAAAAAACAAGGTAAAAAATGGGAAGTTCCACATATATTTACTGCAATAAAAAATTCTTTGTGAATTAAACTAGGAAACATAACAAAGTAAAACAAAAATTCTAGAAGAAAATATGAAATATTTTAGATTTTGAAGCAAAAAAGACACCAAAAATAAAAGTAAAAGAAAGTAGAAAAAGACCAAGCTACACAATATGTGAAGAATTCCTGGCCAGGCATGGTAGCTCACACCTGTAATCCCAGCACTTTGGGAAGCTGAGGCAGGGGAAATACTCAAGCCCAGGAGTTCAAGACCAACCTGGGCAAGATAGTGAGACCTCTCCTCTACAAAAAATATGATAATAAATAAATAAATATTAGCTGGGCACAGTGGTACATGCCTTTAGTTCCAGGTACTCAGAAGGCTGAGACAAGATGATCACTTGTGATCAGGAGTTCAAGGTTATAATGAACTTTGTACCACTACACTCACTCCAGCCTGGGTAAGAGAGTGAGAACCCTTTCTTTAATTTTAAAAAAAAAAAAAAAACTTCAAACAAACAATAAGAGAAAAGAAACCAACCAAACACAAAAGTAGACAAATGTTTAAAAAGATTATTCAGAGAACATACTTCTCAATAGAGCACATGCAAAATAATTCCTCATTTTTTGAGACAGAGTCTCACTATGTCACCCTTGGTAGAGTGCCATGGCATCACAGCTCACAGCAATCTCAGACTCTGGACTTAAGGGATTCTCTTGCCTCAGCCTCCCAAGTAGCTGGGACTACAGGCACCCATGGGACTATAGGCACCCACCACAATGCCTGGCTACTTTTTGTTACAGTTGTCACTGTTGTTTAGCTGGTCCAGGCCAAGCTCTAACTCACCAGCCTTGGTGTATGTGGCTGTTGCCGTAACCACTGTACTACAGGTGCAGAGCCACATTTATTAAGTATTAAACATGTCATAAAATATTAGCAGAAAAGACAGCACATTTTTAAAATACTTCTTCTATAAGATACCAAATCCAGAAGCTATAAGGAAAAGATCAAAAGATTTGATGATATACAGATTTTAAACCCATATTATAAAGGCATTATAAATAAAGTAAAAAGATGGCAGATAAATATACAATTTTTTTTTTTTTTTTTTTTGCAGAGACAGAGTCTTACTTTGTCACCCTCAGTAGAGTGCCATGGTGTCACACAGCTCACAGCAACCTCCAACTCCTGAGCTTAGGCGATTCTCTTGCCTCAGCCTCCAGAGTAGCTGAGACTATAGGCACCCACCACAACACCCTGCTATTTTTTGTTGCAATTTGGCCAGGGCCAGGTTCGAACCTGCTATCCTCAGTATATGGGGCCAGCGCCCTACCCACTGAGCCACAGGTACCACCCAATATACGAATTTTATAAAGAACACTGTCTCACTCTTTTTTGTGCTGCTATAACAGAATGCCTAAGACTAAGTAAGAAAGTTAGTTCGCACACAGTTGGAGGCTGGGATGCCCAGCACAGAGGGGCTGCATCTGGGGAGAGCTTCTTGCCACACTGTAATAGGGCAGAAGGCATCGAATGACCTGGGGGAGTCCAATAGATCAGACAGTGACAGAGAGAGGCTGAAAGCCTCCTTTTATAAAGACACCACTCTCAAAATAAAGAATCCACATTGCCATATCAGGGATCAAGTATCCAGCGCATGAACTTCAGGAAACACATTCAAACCATAGCAAACCTCAACCAATTAATGACTTGAAAAGGAAAAAAAAGATAAACCAAACAGAAAATAAATTTTGAATAAATACTTCACAGAAGAAATATAAATGGCTAACAAATATGATGATAATTAACAGAGTAAGTAATATTAAAATATTAATAAAATAATTTTATCTGCTAATTTAGCAAAAATTTTAATAAATAACATCCAGAGTTGGCAAGTTTCTCATCACTATTAAGGTAATGTAAATTGGTACAAGATTTTTGAAACGCAAGTAAAAGTTTGATCAATATTTTAAATGAGTGGATTCTGTATTCCAACAATTGTTTCTAGGTATTTAAGGATGTAAAGGATGTTTACTGCAATATTATTGTAATAGTAAACTATTAAAAATCAAACATAATCACTGAAGACACTCTTAAATTATCAGTTGTTTAACTGGAATGAGGGGATATCTTATTGTAGTTTTATTTTTTTATTTTTACATTTACATGTAATTATTAGGTTTCCACTTTTTGCCTTCACAGAATTAAGAAGGTTTAAAATTTACCAGCAATAACAACGTTTAAGATAAGGACTAGAAACAAAAACCTCATAAAGAATAAATGAAGATAAATACATTCATAAAAGAAATCAGACGATTGCTGCAATGAAGTATTAAATAATAATAATAATGGTAATGCAAAGAAAGTAACATTCACATTGTCAAATGAAAGTATGACTATTATAGAATGCTTTCACTCTGACGTTCAGTATAGAGTTATCAATTAATTTCTTAATATTTTTTCCAAAGACTCAAAAAATACACAACTAATATTTATAAATAAAAATAAAAGATAATTTCAAAAAACAGATCATGCCAAATCTTATAGACAATAGAAAAAGAAGAAATGCTTCAAAAATATTTCTGCTTAATCTGGATATTAAAACTGGAAAAAAGGGATTCTGGGAAGATGGCCGACTGGTAGCAACCCTGGTCAGAGGCTCCTGAACAAAGGAAGAAAAACTGGTTGGAATCAGAATCTATGAAGTCAAAGACGGGGAGCTGAGCCCAGAAAGATGTTCGGCAAG
>NW_003852473.1:826972-843276 GCF_000181295.1 Otolemur garnettii
AACCAGTTTGATGGAAGTGTCTTGGATTGTGTATGAAAACACCACACTGTACCCCCAAAGTGCATCAATGTACACAGTTACCATTCAATTAAAAAAAAAAAAAAACTGGAAAAAATATATTATCATAAAGGGGAAATTACAAACATAATTGGCTTTGAAATGAGGATGCAGTATCCTGTATCCTAAACAACATGTTAACAAGTTGAAGTAAAAATTAATGTTTATGTGATGTACTTTAGCCAAAGTCAAATCCAATGTATATGAGAATTAGTCACTATTTTTTTTTCTTGTCCTTACCTCTTATTGTAGTTTTGATGTACTATGAAATATAATTAATAGTATTAGTTTGTTAAAAATAATAAATTAGGGTGGTACTTGTGGCTCAAGGAGTAGGGCGCCGGCCCCATATACCAGGGGTGGTGGGTTCAAACCCAGCCCCAGCCAAAAACTGCAAAAAATAAAATGAAAAATAATAAATTAGATCTATATCATGGAAGTCTCATACATATATTGGTGAGTGAAAAACTACAGAAAGATATTTGCAGTAGGGTCCCATTCCTATAACAAATTACAAACAAACCATATATGTGCTCCTATATTAATACATGTTTGTTCCTGAGAGGTGGCAAAGGAGGCTTTCTTTACATATATGTGTTTATATTTTTTACATGTAATTACATTTTATTTTTAGAATAGATGAAATGCATCCACTTACATGATTTTTCTTTTTTTTTTATTTTGAGACAAAGTCTCACTCTGTTGCCCCAGGCTAGAGTGCCGTGGCATCAGCCTAACTTACAGCAACCTCAAGGTCTGGGCTCAAGTGATCTCCTTCCTCAACCTTCCTTGTAGCTGGGACTGCAGGACACACCACAACACCAGACTAATTTTTCCATTTTTAGTAGAGACAGGGTCTTGCTCTCACTCTTGCTCAGGCTGGTCTTCAATTCCTGAACTCCAGGGATCCTTCGGCCTTGGCCTCCCAGAGTGCCAGGATTACAGGCGTGATGCAAAGCATATGCAAAGAAATGCTCCTCAGAGTATTTTAAATGCCTTACAACATGGGGTAGACACCGCTCCCTACCACCAACAGAAAAACCCTGAGCACAGGGACTGCGCACCCCTTTCTAGACTCCCGTCAGGAGGACGCACCCCTTTACACTCCCCGCAGGCTGGAGCGCAGAGAGAAGTCAAGAAATGCTTGCTAGAGGCCAACGGGAGGAAGGAAGCATTTGCTCCTGCTGCCCGGACGCCCCTTCCCTGCACCTTCAACCACACAAAACACAGACTTAATGAGCAGAAGAATCTGGAATAAGTGAGAGAAGCCTCCAAACTTTAATGACTTAATGCTTTTACTTCAGAACCCATAAACAACTCCTACCATCTGGCCTCATTTCATTTTCCATCACACCGGAGGGAATCTCAGCCTACTACATGACAAAAAAAAAAAAAAAAATCAGAATCAAATCCTTGTTTTTCCTCAACCCCCTCTTCCAGCTCTGAGCATAGTTTTGCAAAGCAAATCTTCACCATGATTCTTACAGAAAAAGAATTCTGGCCTGGATAAAAAAGAACTCAGAGTCAGACAAGCACAAAAGGTGTTTTGTCTCTTTCAAATCAGTGTAATTTATACAACCATGTATAATAAGGGCAAAGCTAGATCTGGGCCCAGGGGGGCACTTTCAGGCCTTGACCTTATTTCCCTCAGAGCTATTCTCAAATTATTTTACCTCCCTGTACCTTTAGTATCTCCATTCAAACCACCAATAAAATAAATAAAACTCTGAATAAAGAGAATTGAATTAATTGACAATAAGGATGGTTTTCAGAAACTACATCACTTTATAAATGCCTTTTAGCCCAAGAATACGGGGGAAAGGGAGAGGGAGGGGAGGGGGAGGATGGGTGGAGGGAGAGAGGTTGGTGGGATCACACCTACAGTGCATCTTACAAGGGTACATGTGAAATTTACCAGGTGTAGAATATAAATGTCTGAACACAATAACTAAGAAAATGACCTGAAGGCTATGTTAACCAGTTGAATGAAAGTATTTCAAATTGTATATAGAAACAGCACACTGTACCCCATGATAGTATTAATGTACACAGCTATGATTTAATAAAAAAAATAAATAAATAAATGAGCAATATATAAACTATAAGTTTCATGAAAACAATTAGCTCAAATTTCATAAGGCTTCATGGATGATTCCAACACAGACTGGGATTTTCAGACAAGGCCAACTCTTACCCAGGGGTGAATTTGACACAAAGCTTCATACTCTTAAGGAATAAAAGGCAAATGGATGAGTTGAATCTGTTGATAAGTGAACCAGTAGAACAAAAATGTCTCCCATCCTTACTGTTGTGTACAAATTGAATGGCATAAGCATATTATGCAACAGGTTTAGTTTGTGAGCCATAACTTTCCCCACAGTTGTTTAAGTTATCAGTGAGTCTGGGCGGCACCTGTGGCTCAGTGGGTAGGGCACTGACCCCACACACTGAGGGTGGCAAGTTCAAACCTGGCCCCAGCCAAACTGCAACCAAAAAAAATGGCCAGGCATTGTGGCAGGCACCTGTAGTCTCAGCTACACGGGAGGCTGCGGCAAGAGAATCACCTAAGCCCAGGAGTTGGAGGTTGCTGTGAGCTGTGTGATGCCAGGGCACTCTACCAAGGGCAATAGAGTGAGACTCTGTCTCTAGAAAAATAAAAAAATAAGCTATCAATGAATCTTTTTATTGTCTCTAAACCAATTTAATCATGTATGAAAGAAGTAGCCTTATTGATTCCCAACTCTCTCCTATCTCTGCCTCAACCCCAACAGAGAGTCTCTACCTTCCGGGTACAGCAGCTAAAACTCCTGGAGGGTTAGGTAGAGACATAAGTTCTCTTCATGAGTGAACTCAGAATCCCCACAGTGGCCGTAATAGATGTTTCTTATTGTTATCACTGCTATACATGAGGAGCCTGAGCTTCATCAATGTTGAATTTACACATCCAGAAAGGGCCCCACTTTAAAAGCCCAAGTCTGCTTTATGAAATTGTACCCTTGATTATATGTTAGTGGCCAGGCACAGTGGTTCACCCCTGTAATCTTACCACTCTGAGAGGCCAAGATTGGAGGATCCCTTGAGCTCAGAAGTTTAAGACCAATCTGAGCAAGAAGAAAGACCCCATCTCCACTAGAAAAATCCACCGGGCATTGTAGCAGGCACCTGTAATCCCAGCCACTTGGAAGGCTGAGACAGAAGAATTGCTTTAACTCAAAAATTTTTAGTTGCTATGAACTAGGCTATTGCTATGACCTGGGCTGATGCCACAGCACTCTAGCCTGGGCAACAGAGTAAGACTCTGTCTTAAAAAATACACACACACACACACACAGGGTGGACATAAAATTTGTGTGCAATTTAAAACAGTTTAACATGGTAAATTGCATATGAACTTTATGGACACCGCGTATATGTATATATGTTATATCAAAAATGACACAAGTTTTACAGATATATGAATCATGACCCTCGGGTCAAATCCAGCAGGATCATTTACTAACTGAACAACATAAGGAAAATTGCTCCACTGTTCTGAGGCTTTTCAACTGTAAATAAAGAAAAGATTGTCTCAGAAGACTATTGGGAAGTTTGGGAACAATTTAGCATAGGCTCTGATTCAAAAGACGTTCTGAATACGTTGAGGCCATTGTCTTAGTCCTTCTCTGCAATATTAAGGAGTGCGCTAATCCAGTCCCACCGTGCTCCGCAGCTGACTGACTGTTTGGAAGGCAGGATGCCGACTTTGTTTTCAGGTCGGCCCTTCCAGAGACAAGGAATTTTGAAGAACATTTGGGTGATAAATAGGTCAAATTACCTTTCTATCGTTACAAAAGGAAAAAACATTCAACTACTTTCCCAGGTTTATCCCTCAGGGCTAAAATAAAAGCTGCCATATCAGCAGAGATGGTATTATTCTAGAATGTTTTCTCCTAGAAGTTAGTAGAATGCGCCCTTCTTTTGGAATTCCATTTCCCTTCCCTTTCGAGAGCACGAAAGCAATTGTGTCAGCCACTGCAGGGCTGCAGAAATGTTTTTCATTTCTATTCTGTACATGAAAATTAAATTTAATTATTCCCCAACATGTCAAAGGCACTCATCAAGTTAGGCCGGTTTATGCTGAACAGAAACTGTGAACAAGATTTAATTTGGAAATGCTTGTTTCCGCAAATCTTCCTGAACTCTGAGGAAGAATTACTATTTGTGGCGATGCATATGGGAAACCTCCTGTGCTGACTAAGAAATGCCATTTGAGGTGGAAAGCTGTGAAATGCACCACGTTTAATTCCACATAGTAAATCCTTCACTGAAAAGTTATGGAACAGGAAGCTTTGTCCCTAGGAACCAACCTCCAGGAAGCGATGACTGCATTAAAGAAGGCAGCAGGGATTTACGGAGCATATCAAGCTTATCAGATTTGATAGCGTCCTCTCGGAATTTGTTTAAGGGCTGAAATGCTGACCGGCAAAAACGCAGTCACCATGGGTATTGGGTTGTTTTGAAAATATTTCATACAATACCAGAGGAAATAAAAAACCCAGGATAAAATAAATTGCTTTGAGCCTGAGTAATTTCAGCGGACAGGTATATTTAACTAAAGGAAGGGCGGGATGTAGACGCAGGCTTATTGGAGTAATTGAAACCTTACAGGCTGCCATTGGGTGGCTCCCAATCCCACCTCAGTTCCTCTATTTACTGTGTGTCCTTGAGTAAGTTACTTACCATTGATAAGCCTCAGATTCCTCATCTATAAAATGACAAATAACGTCAGCGTTGCTGGATGGTCACAAGTATTAAATGAAATAAAATATGTAAACGTCCCAGGGATAAAATGCTGATAGTGGTGGCTCTCGTGTCCACTGCTCTGGCTGTGGCCTCGTTGTTAGCAGAGTGAACAGAAGCCACGAGGAGGCAGCGCCCGGCCGTGACTTCAGTTAGGGTCTATGTCATTCTGGTGTCACAAGCAGAGGATGCCTGTAACATGAGGATTTGGCATCATTTTCAGACAGGTGAGACCCCACACGCATATCAGACCAAAGAACTGACCACACATTCGTTTGGCCGTCAAGATGAAAGTTAAGGCCAGGAGTTAGCTACAGCAGATCTTTAAATTCGACCAACTATTATTGAATCAAGAGCTACAACATATTTACACCATTGTCATAAAGACATTTCAAAAACATGGAGAAAATGTGTCTAGAATCCAAGAGAACTGTGATTGGTAACAAAGTTAGAAGAGACCACATTTCATGAACAGATGCCAAGAAATCAGGGATTTGGCTGTCACCATAGGCACTAGCAATAATACACTTTTCTTGATAATAATGAGGTAGAATCCTTTATATTAGTTCATTGTTTTGCCATAGATGAAAGCACATTCACACCCAACATCTTCTTGGGGTTCCTAACAGCCCTTTGTGGTGTGCAGAGCCAATCACATTTGAGGACAACAGAGTTCAGAGAGGTGAAAAGGTTTGCCCAAGCTCACCCGGTTTGAAATAGGGAAGCACAAAATGGGTATAAGTTCTTGTGACTCTCAGCCCATCATTCTCAACCACACTGCCTATTTTTCCTAAACATCTTTTTTATGATTCTCCATCTATATAGTAAAGCAAACTTTTAAATAGCAAGTTTTAAAAATATCCTATTTATACCAAAGATTGGGTTTGGGACATTAGTTACTTTGGTGCAATCCCACCAACACGTCCCTTGATGCCTTCTTACAAGATAGAATTCCCCATAAATGACATGCCGCGTCTTGATACCTAAAGTAATTCCATGAGACATCAATCACTCTCTCTCCCTTTTGCTGATACCGCTCCTATTTTAACTGCACAACTTTGCAGGGACTGAAAATAGATAAGCCAAGTCACGAGACATGGAAGGTAAAATCGTGAAGTGTCAAAAAGAGGTGGCTGGTTATAAATGAGTGTCATTTATTCACATCTCAGGACAATATCTACAGACTCGAAGAATTCTATAGCAATTTCTTGAGACCGTATGTTAACACCAGTATCTGGATATGGGTGGTTTGTGTTCCTGACTGCTGAATTGTCAGCTGGGGATTAAGAACGCATGCACGTGTGCACACACACACACATACACACAGTCACACATGATTACAACCAGCCTGGGCAGCTGACAAACTAAAGTGGTTGACAACTCTCTGAAGAAAAAGAGTAGATGTTGATTACAATTAGAAATGGGTATTAACGTGGTTTCTATTGTTCAGAGAAGTTTGTGCTGGTAAAATGAAAATTAAAAGTTACACCTTGTATTTAGAAGACTTGTTTTATATACGCTTAATACTTAAAATTTTAATTAATTTTCTATCTTTCATAGCTCTTAAATTGAACCATTTTATAAACTTCAGTGAAAATAAAAAGAACACTATTTGACTGTTTTTTTCGATCTCTCTTGTTATATGATCTCACACAATAAGTACAAAATTCTCAAAATTATTGCTCATTGAGTTTCCTGCATGTCTGTGTGCCACTGTAAACACTTACGTACTTTGCTCACATTCACTGTAGGTACACTTAGAGCCTAAACTTACATGACAGAGCTGGAAGGGACATTAAAGACCACTCATTGAGCCTTGCCCTGAGCCCCTCATTTCAGAAGTGTGAAAACTTAGGCTGGCCATGTCGGGTGGCTTTCCCAAGATCACACAGCTGGCCGGCGGCCAGTCATAGGTGGCCATAGAACTTTCAAGTCCACAGATTTTATCACTTAAAAATGCATTAAATATGGTTGTCATTATTACACATATTTTATTTTTCATTAATTAAAATCAACAACAAGTGCAAAAGGCCATAATTCTCTCTCAATATAAGTTGAAATGTTTTCTTTTAGAAAATAATGACTTTTCCTAGATACTATCCAAAAACTGACCGCCCATGTGATGGGCAAAGGCTCCATTTTACCCAGATTTATAACATATACACAGTCTCGCATTTCACTGTGAGGCAGTTTGCTGCGGTTTGCTGGGTTATCATTCTTACGCTATCTCTCCTCCCTGGCTAAACTATAATTTGACTTTTCTTATTGAACATGAGATAGAAAGAATTCCACTCTATTCTTCCTTACACATAATGGAAGCCCTCATAGAGATTTTCTCCAAGGAAACTTTGGCCTTGCTCCCAACTCCTAAGTAATTTCCCAAACCATCCCAGTCCTGGGAAAGATATGGCTGCTGCAGTGAAAGGGGAAAGCAGAGGAGGTGGCCAGCGACACTCAGACAAGCCACTGTCAGTAAAACCGTAGTCAGTTCCAGGAAAAGACAAGGGAACCTGGACTTCTTTTACACCCTTATTGGAGCAAAATTTGTGTGTCTATGTGCCATTAAATAATACACAGATCCATTGTCACTCTGTTTGTTTTTTTAAGTTTTTTAATTTTTGAGACAGAGTCGCAAAATTGTTGCCCTTGGCTAGAGCGCTGTGGTGTCAGGGTAGTTCACAGCAACCTCAAACTCCTGGGCTCACACAATCCTCCCGCTTCCCAGATAGATGGGACTATAGGCACCAGCCATAGTGCCAGGCTATTTTTCTATTTTTAGTAGAGACAGGGTTCCGCTCTTGCTCAGGTTGGTCTCAAACTCCAGACCTCAAGTGAACACCCCACCTCAGCCTCCCACAGTGCTGGGATTACAGGCAGGAACCGCTGGTACTCAGCCACTTTCACCTCGTTTGTAATGTAAAGGGGTGAATTTCTCTCATTTATTTGCACATACACGTGTGTGTGGGTGTATCTGAGCAGTAAGCGAGCAGGATTCTAAACAACAGGGCAGTAAACAGAGATCCACAGGCGTGTTCTTCCTCACTGTGGATACACAGTCTTTATGTCGGGGACATTGCCTGGAAGTGCTTTACTTCAAGCTGTAAATCATGACCATGTTCTACTTAGCCATCATCTTCCTATGAGAAGGAGAAAAACATCATCACAGGGGCTCTTGGGCTCCATGGAGAAGATCTTTTTTACTACTATATTAACAGAAGAATACCACATGTTCATCGGTGCTTGTGCAAATTCAAGCTTGCATTTTTATTTTAACCAAGCTTGTTTTTGACCTTGGCATCCTTTTCCTTGAGAGTTTCTCTTGCTCTTTATTCACTCAGTTGTTGCCTACTAGTTCCAGGCACTTTTCAGGACACACTAAGATGAAAGCATCCAGCCCCCATCTTCAAGCAGCTTATTGTCTTATAATGTTGACAGGCTGGTAAGCAAATATTTTTCTTTGTTTCCCTGATGCAAACAACCCAAACTCCAAAGGCCTCCAGCCTTAGCCCCTCTCACATTTCTCTGTTATGTTCCATTTCCAGTCCTTTGAGATCTTTATCTTATTTTAAAGCAGCCACATCTCTTAAATGTTCTCTTTATGAATTATCTTTCACACTGTGCATTTGGAATAGGGCGGGACTTACCAGCTTGAATTTGAAACTCAAAATTCTTTGGGATAATCCATCCCAATATTTACTCTGGTTTTAAATATTTTAGGAAACATGGGAATTAATTATTGATTTAAAATTAAAGCCAAACAAACAAACATGAGACTCTTGGATTCAAAGCATTTTGTAAAGAAAATTATTTTAAATTGTTCATTAGAAAAATTTCACCCAAAAAATGCACAGTAGTATAATGAGCCCCCACGTCTAGTTTAGGCACCTGCAGCAGTTACAGCCAGTCTGCTGTTCTTGCTCCCTCTACACCCATCTCAACTCTTTTTTTTTTTTTTTTTTTTATGGAAAGAAATGCTAGAGCATTTTAAGGCAAAGTTTTAGCATTCTATCATTTTGCCCATAAAGACTGCATACCTTTAACAGATAAAGATTGTTCCTAAACCAAACACAATAACAATGGTATCACACACAACACAATTATTCTTTAATATTGATAGTAATTCTTTAATATCATCTAATACCTTTTCTATGTTTGAGTGGTCCAGTTCTCTCAAAACTTCTTCCTGTTGGTAAGAACCACACATTGCAATGGCTGATTATTCTTTCAAATTTCTTTAAATGGCTTTCAGTGTGCTCAATCCTTTTTTTTCCAATATCATTTATTTTAGGGGTAAGGGAATTAGAATTTCTCACATTTTGGATCTGGTTTATTGATTGCTCTTTCTGTGCAAATTAGCATGTTCTTATGTCTTCTTTCTTTGAACTAGTAATTACATGTTCTGGCTTAATTAGGTCAAGTGCTTTTTTCAGGAATATTTTATGGTGGACACCCTGTAATTTCTATAGGTTTACATCATGTGGCACATACTATCTGTTTGGTCTACTTTTGGTGACTGTCAGATTAATTAGAGGGCTCACACAGTATCAATTAGGACCTGTCCATTACAATTTCCCATTAACCATTCACCTAATGGTTTTAGCAGCCACTATTGACTGTCACCTAGATCCATTATTTCATTAGGTATTGCAAAACTACAATTTTCTAATTCTATCATTTGTCCTGCATGTATTATCTGTGATTCTTTCACTAAAGAATAATTTTCCTACAACAGCTATTTGGCTACCCTGAAATATAATTCATACAGTAAAGGGAAAATAAATGTCTGACCCTTTACTTTTATCAGTTTTCAGAGCAGTGATGTTTTATCTTGCTCTTTCCCTGGCTTTCCATGGTAGTTTAAAATGTAGCAATATTGTTTTTAATCTCTATATAGTACCTCTTTATCTTATATGGTTTCTTTCCTATGAGTATCCTAATCTGATTTCCAAAAGAAATAATCTCTTAAATCTTAAATCTCCTTGATCCCCAATATTATGAACCTCCTAAATATTCTTCTGCTTTGTATAAGTCAGTAAGAAAAAGAAGCCATGCTAGGTTTTTCCATCCATGGAAAGTTAATGTAGGACATCAGTTTCAAAAGTGATAGAAGTGGTGGCACCTGTGGCTCAGTGGGTAGGGCGCTGGCCCCATATACCAAGGGTGGCAGGTTCAAACCTGGCCTTGGCCAAACTGTAACAAGAAATAGCCAGGCGTTGTTGCAGGTGCCTGTAGTCCCAGCTATTTGGGAGGCTAAGGCAAGAGAATCACCTAAGCCCAGGAGTTGGAGGTTGCTGTGAGCTGTGACTCCATGGCACTCTACCAATGGCAATAAAGTGAGACTCTGTTTCAAAAAAAAAAAAAAGTGATAGAAGAGCTAAAGCAGCAAAACAGGGAAGACATTAGTAACTTCAGGAAGCCACTACTCACCTATGCTGAAGAACAGATAAGGAAAGTATACGCAATGCCCACAGAAACTCTATTTGTAAGGCTACAGGAGCATTGGCTCCAACTGCTAGAACCACTCCTGCTACCACCGTCCCAGGAAACCTGGAATCCACCTTTCCACTGATGGTGCAGGAGCTGGAAGACTTCTGTCACTGCTGGGGCTGGGGCCAGAGCCCCCGTGCACTATACTGACGGGGGTGACATGGCGCTGACTTCCATACTGCTTCTGGAATAGCTGTGTCTAAGCATCCCAGAAGCCTGCATTTTCCTAGCTAGCTGCCACTGCTAGCAAAAGAAAAGAAATGACTTCTCTCCCTCCTGCCTCTCTATCTAATTTCCTATATTTCTGCCCATTGATGGAACCTGACCAGAAGAACCATGCTAACAAGAGCCTTCACGAAATGCAGATCACAGGCTTCTGTCTCCCTGCTGTATACAGCAAACATGAAGGGCAGATGAAGCGGGCAGCAGACAGACAAAGGGCCCCCTGTGCTTCTTTAGTAAATCTATTATTGCAGAGGGGCCAACTCTTCTAAGTCCTCAGCTATACATGGTACCTGGAAATGCAGAATTTTTTTTATAAATGCTATGATTTTCTTTATTAATCCATAAATAGGTTTATGTCTGTCCATTCTGATCTTAAAGTCAAATAAAAGTTCAGAAACTCTAGAGACATCTTTAATTTCAGATCAGTAGCATACAGTTTTAAAATACATAAATATTTACATCAGATCAGTCTGAGAATCAAACTATCTCAACTAAAGAATCTAGGAGCTTCCTGTCTATCAGATATTATCTCCAAGGAGAACCTCACCACCTCACTGGATCTCTGCTAAGTGACAGTTTTCTCTGGCTCCAGGTTGGGCCCTTTTCATGTACTGAATGTGTTTGTATTACAAGTCTGTAAACATGAAGGTAAGACAAATAGACACCCCCAAGGAATCCCTGGGATTGTCCTCGCTGTGCAAATACAGGCCAGAAAACCTCTCTCTCTCCTAGATGTGCCAGGCAAATGGGCTGGTTCCTACTTACTTGCCAATCCAACCACACACCTCCCCTCTTTCACCCTCAACATTCTACCTTATAAATGTTTTCCAAACACCTACTAAACAGATAATATTTGGTATTGGTTTCTGGGACTGCTAAAAACAATTCATTTGTTAGGAAGTTAAGTAGGAAGTTAAGAGAAGACGATGGAGCCTGTGCTTATAAAATAACTTTGCTGAAAAATACTCCATAATTACTTTTCCATCAATTCTCCTTAACATGCTTCATTAGCTATAAGCTGATATAAAATCTGTCTTTAAAAGTTGCCATGTGTGGAGAATTAAAATTTGTTTTTTATCTATTGAAAAGGTAAAACTTTCTATAGTTAATAATACAAAATATAAAAATAGTTGATAGTGAAAAGCTTCCCACCTGTCCGTGTCCTCTGGGCATTCCATCCCTTTCCCCAGATTCAGCTCTTGTGTATCTTTGTAAATATATTTTACGGAACATGGCAGACCCACGTAGCCTGTCTTACACCTTGCTGTTTTTACTTGATGCTATAGATCGGATATCATTTTATGTACTGATATACATAAAGACATGTCAGTTCCCTCCATGTAAAAGATAAATTCATAGAGGTGGAATTGCCAAATCAAAAGTTGCATCATTTGTAATTTTAGCTGATATTACCAAATTGCCCTCTGCAGGACAATTTACACTTCCACCAGCAACGTATGAGAGTATAGCCCACACCCTCATCATCACAGTGTGTTCCCGAACTTCTAATCTTTACCAGGTGAAAAAAAAAAGTATTATAATACAAATGTAATATAAAATAAGTGTTATATAAATAATAAACATTTTTATATAATAAAGTACCATTTTATTTCCTTTCCTGTGAACTGTCAATTCTTATTCTCCATCCATTTTTATCAGTTGGTCTTTTTCTTATTACTTTGTGAAGGTGTTTTATATTTTAGGAAAACTAACCCTTTATTTGTTAATTAAGTGCAAATATCTTCCCAGTATATAATCTAATCTGTCATTTGTCTATTTATATAGTCATCTTTGCAACTTAAAAAATATACGAAGGCAAATATTGAGCCTGTCCCTTATAGTTTTTGAGTTTTACATCGTAGCTAGAAAGGCCTTCCTCAATCTTGATTATTTTTTCATTTTCCCATCTTTGAACATTTAAATTTTTATTTTTCAAAAATGTGATCAATCTGGAATTTATTCTGATATGAGACTCAAAGTATGGTTCCAATTTTACTGTCTTATGTAGCCACCCTGAGAGCGGAATAATTCATCTGCTCCCCCCGGATGTAAGCACCTTTACACTATATTAAATTACTTACTGTACTTGTGTCTATTTCTGGACTTCATGTTCTGCTCCACTGATCTGTCATCCTTATGCCTCCCACACTAGTTTAGTCTGTTGCTTTGTATGTTTTACTATCTGGTAGGGCTACCTCTCTCTCGTTAATCTTCTCTTTAATACTTAAAGGCTTTGGAACCCAAAAGAGTTTGGACACTACAGACCTAGTTCACCTTCTGGATGTCCATGTGCTAGGAAAGGCCTTGGGTGCATCAGAGCCAAGGATGCAAGGATGGGCTCAGTGTCCAAGGCCCAGGCTTTCTTACTGGATGTTGGAAAAAATCTCAGTAAATTGGTGATTCAAGGTGGGGTCTTTTGTAGGCATCATGGTTTAAGAAACTTGGAGACTGTTAAATAAGCACTTCTGAGTGAATTCATTCACCATTCTGCTTCAAGCTGATGAAGCAGGAAATTAGGGAACTACCACATTAGAGAGGGAAAGAAGCCACCACAGATAAAGGAACAAAAATAGGATTAGTGTCAGATCTAGAGAAAGCAGCTTAGACCTTGAATTAACACTGCATTTGTAGAAATGTAGGTAGGGACAAGTCAGCTACGTTTTATTACCATTTACGTAATCCCCAGCCATCTCTCCCAGTTGGAGTATGTACGTAATTTGATTTCAACTTTGACATGTATATTGAGTTTTTACCAACTGCTCTGGGAGAAAAGCAATACAAAGAAATTATTTAAAACCTTGTAAAACCCTGTAGTAGTTTACCTTAGTGAAAAGCTTGTTTTATCACTTGCTAGCTGGGCAGCTTAGGCAAGGTCCATAAACTCTCAGCCACCTTCCCCCGCCCCCTTATTCAGGTTGATGCAAAAGTAATTGGGTTTTTGCACTGTTGAAATTTGCTGTTTGAAATTGAAATATACTCTTAAATAATTGTAGTCATATTACACACCATTTAATTTTTAATGTTCTTTTTTAAATTTTTTTAAAAAAATTTTTTTTGTTTCCAGTTAATGTGAGGGTACAAACAACTAGTTTACAATATTTGCATTTTTTTAGGTGGAGTCTCTCTCGTAGTTGTGTCCTGCACTCAAATAGTGTGCCATACATCCTTACACTGTGTCCATTAAATGAGACCACACCAATCCCCTCTGCCTTGAATTAAATTGAGGTTTTCTCTTATGTGGGTGGTTATAGACCATTTTAATGTGAATTTCTCACTATTTTTTGCTGATAATTTATGCCTCCTGTTTATTTTATATTTAATTTGGACTGTGGAAATGATGTTAAACAAAAAACAAATCCAAGTGATTTTCTTATTCAAGTTCAAAATGGATCATAAAACAGAGGAGACAACTTACAACATCAACAACATTTGGCCCAGGAACTGCTAACGAACAGACAGCACAGTGGTGGCTCAAGAAGTTCTGCAAAGGAGATGAGAGCCTTGAAGAAGCACAATGGCCGGCCATCGGAAGGTGACAAGGACCAATTGAGAGCAATCATTGAAGCTGATCCTCTGACAACAACACAGGAAGTTGCCAAAGAACTCAAAGTCAACCATTCTACGGGCTTTGGGCATTTGAAGTCAATTTAAAAGGCAAAAAGGCCTGCCAAGTGCGTGCCTCATGAATTGACTGAAAAATCAGAGGAATCATCATTTTCAAGTGTCGTCTTCTCTTCTACACAATAATGAATAATTTCTCCATCAGATTGAGATGTGCTGTGAAAAGTGGATTTCATACGACAATTGGCAATGACCAGCTCAGTGGCTGCAATGACAGGAACTTCCAAAGCACTTCACAAAGTCAAACTTGCACCAGAAAGGTCCTGGTCACTGTTTGGTGGCCTCCTGCTGGCTGATCCACTACAGCTCTCTGAATCCCATTGAGCCCCTTACATCTGAGAAGTCTACTCAGCACTGAAAATGGCAACACCTGCAGCCAGCACTGGTCATCAGAAAGGGCCCAATTCTTCATGACAATGGCCAACCACACCTGACACAACCAGCACTTCAAAAGTTGAATGCATTGGGCTGTGAAGTTTGGCCTCATCTGCCATATTCACCTGACCTCTTATCAACCACCCGCCACTTCTTCAAGCATCTTGACAACTTTTTTTTACAGGGAAAACACTTCCACAACCAGCAGGATACAGAAAATGCTTTCCAAGAGTTTGTCAAATCCCAAAGCACAGATTTTTACCCTATAGAAAGAAACAAACTTTTCACACTGGCAACAATGCATTGATATAATGGCTCCTATTTTGATTAATAAAGATATGTTTGAGCCTAGATACTCAATTGTACTGGAATTTTGCTCTTCAGTAGGTCCTTGGTCTCATGGATTAAAAGAATGAACCCACAGACCACAGATCAGTGGTAAGATAGGATTTTATTAGACGTTAGAAAGGAATACAGAAGAAGTAAAAAGCACCAGAGCTTCTGGAAAAGGAAAGAACTGAACTAATGGGAGACTCTCTACAAGGGCTTTTCATTTAGGTGTATTAAGTGTAGAGAATTACACATGGCCAGGAGTTGGTAGATGGAAAAACATCTTTTCAAAGTTAATGAGTGCATTAATAAATGAACGAATATAGTTCTTCCTCCACTGGGCGAGGTCATCAGGTCCTTTACAGTCTTAGTCCCTGAGAAGGGATTAGGGTGTGAAGGTAGAACCACCCCCCAAAAATCTCAGGCTGATTTGTTCATGATCTTATCAGAGCCCAGAGAGTGTGTCCCAAAAAAGGCAGTCTGCTTGTGCCTGGAAATGGGGTCTGACCTCTGAGCTCGCCTGGGCCTAGAGAATGGGGGGCTCCCTGTCTAGCCCTGAGTGGTGGAATCTCGTATCACAATGATTTAAAATTCCTGGTCCAAAACAGTGATTACTTTTGCACCAACCTATTTTAGACCTACTTATCTGATTGTCCTAAAGAATAAATGAGACAATATGCTGGGCCCTTAAAACAGTGCTTGGCCCACACTAGGTACTAAAGTAAGTTACTATTTACTATAATGAGGATCATCATATCATCTATTTTAACAACTAAGTGATATAACACAAAAAATCATTTTTATTTCCACTTTACAGAAACCAAGGTTTATATCTGTCTCAATTTTCATAACAAGAAGGGAGAGATTGAAACTCTTATTTTTTATTGTGTTTTTACTTTTTTAAAAAAATCTTTTCAGGAACTAGAGCCATAGCACAAACCAGTTTTGAATACACAACAATGACATCATTTGAATGTGTGGCTCTAAATCCTAAAACTATAATACATTGTTTTCTAGATTTAATATGGGCTAATTAAGAGATCTTTTTAGGGGGACATGCCTCTTCTATTGATTACTTCTCTAGACAAGACTGACTGATTTCACTGGTCCTAACCCTTTGTCACATTTAAAACTCATTTGTATTCCCTTCCTTCAATACTTTATTGTATCTCCTCAGAGAGTCCTTCAAATAGTAAAACAAGTACCTCCAGTCATAACCATGTCCCAGAATATGCAGCTAATTTTGCAGCAAATCCCTGAGGCTTTTTACCAAAGTCTACAGCATTTTCTTCTTTGTTCATATTCCTTACAAAAATAATAAAAAATGAAATAAGCACCAGAATTTTAACACCAACAATACTGTCTTATTCAATCTTCTTTTCCTTGCCTTACCTCTAACAAGTGAATCTTCCCCCTTAATAGATGAAGAA
>NW_003852473.1:843790-860427 GCF_000181295.1 Otolemur garnettii
AGGAGATTAATGGAGGTGGTATTTTACTCCACAGAGAACTATCAGAGCTTAACACCTCCCTAGAAACCTGTATGTGCGACCTCAAGCAGGAGGCTCTCCCAGTAGAAGGCTCAGATTTCAGATTACTGAAAGCTACCCTTGAGGTTAATAATAATAATAATAGGAGCTGATATGATCAATCCAAGAAACTGCTGCTGTCTTTGTTCCCTCCCTTATCCTACCCTCTGGGCAAATAGACTTCAATAAAATCAGAGTGGAGCAAACACTCTGGGCCATAGTCGGATCGCACAATGGGAAATGGACCCCTGAGCTCCCACTTTTAATTCTACTCTGTCTCTTGTCTTTCTTTACTGTCTCTTCTAACCTTATATTTCTTCAGTTGATGGTGCCAGTTTTCACAGGTCTCAGACACTGCTCTCCGAGTGGGACCCCGACAAAAAATGACTAATTTTCCAAAGCTACAGTCTAAGTGGAGTTAAGATAAACCCTGGGAAGTACCATTCTTTCCTTCTTTAGCCAGGAGAACACAGAACTTGACTTGTCAACCTAGGATATGCTGGACCCATCCAACCTAACTCTCTGAAGTAATTCCAGAAACTGATTCAGTATTTCAGGCCACACTGAGCACAAGAAAATGCTCTAACTTCTAAGAGCTCTGTGTAGAATGACAGGTATAGGAGCATATGGCTAAATGCTCAATTATTTTTTAGGGCCCATATGTCAGGTCTGTTGCAGATTATCCACCTACCTGTGTACTTAACTACTTATTCATTTGTTTGTTTATCCATACATTTCATAAACACCAAATTTCTGGGGTGGGGGGAAATTTCAAAGACCCATCAGTCCCCACTAACTCTTCCAGCATCACAGGGCTTCACCAGAATCTAATCTGAAAATTTTTTTTTTAAACTCTGGTGGAAACAGTCAAGAGTGAAATATACAAACTCAACTCAAACAGTCAAGTAATTGGGAACTTATTAGGTGACATAAATGAACAGTGCGAGGCAGGGCTGGAAGCAGTGCCCCATTCATCCAGAACCTCTTCTTTCCAGTCTTGTTTCTCCTTGGTTGTGTGTTTGTTTTGCATACATGTTTGTGTCCTTCCAAATTCATATGTTGACATGAATTGTGATGGTATTTGGAGACAGGGTCTTTGGAGATAATAAGGCCACAACTGTGGAGCTCTGATAATGGTATTAGTGCCCTAAGAAGACGAGACAGGAGGGAACCTGTTTCCTTCTTTGCTCTGAGCCATGTTGAGGACACAGCAAGAAAGTGGCCATGTACAAACCAAGAAGAGGATTCATACCAGACCTGACCATGCTGGCATGCTGATTTCAGACTTTCCAGCCTCCAAAAATGTAAGAAATTAATTTCTGCTGGTTAAGCCACCCGGTCTTGTGACAGCAGCCCACACTGACCACGGCAGCCCACACCGACCATGGCAGCCCACACCGACCACGGCAGCTCTCTTCTGCATTAGTTCTAGTCTTAGCTGTCTTGCTGTCATGCAGTTTTGTCATTACCCCCCAGGAACTCCAGGAAAAGGTCCATTATTTTACCTATGTCAAAATACTGACAAATTTGGTATATATATTTTAGGGAATACTACTTAGCCAAGAAAAAAATGAAATGATGACTTTTCCAGCAATATGGATGAAACTGATGAAACTGGAGGCAATTATTCTAAATGAAATGTCTCAAGAATGAAAAAAGCAAACACCACATGTGCTCTCTAAGCACTGGGATGGGCAGACACAGGCACAGAAACACATGAAGTTCATAGGAAATCAAGAAGGGGGAGAGGGGAGGAAGGGATTAGTGGAATTGAACAATATTCTGGTGATAGGCACACTAAAAGCCCCAACTTAATCATTACAAAAGGTATTCCTGCAATAAAAACATTTGTACCCCCTTAATATTTTGAAAGTAAAAAAAGAAGAAAAACACAGTTCCCACCCTCAGGGAAATCATGACCTTTTGAAATAATCACAGTGACTTTTTAATGATATATTGAATTCCATTAAAGGTATATATACAAAATGAGCTAGCAAAATCCAGTATCAAGGTACCAATTGTGTTCACAGATTTGGCTATGGTTTTGTTATTGATTTTCCCATTAAGTTTCCCATTAATGTCCAGTGGTAACACTTTAGTACACATAAATGTAGAAAAAAAACAAAACAAAGACCTCATTCCTAATTCTTGCTAAGATGACGGCCTTGTCTTCAATGCCTCGGAAGTCTGACAGGGAGTCAAGAGCTGAGGTAGTGCCTTTTGTCACGAACAGCCACTGCCTGATGTTTCTAAGCTGAGTTGGTAGCACTCACATGAAGAATTTGTTAACTTCCTACACTGCAATTTATTTTTTTGATATAGAATGCCACAGCTACTATTAAATTTCATACCAAGGCAAGTAGTTATTTATTAGACAGGGAACTGTTTTCTTTAGAAAAAGTATTTCTCTTCTTTGCCACTTGGAAAGCATTGCAGTTTAATTGAACCAGTCAATCTGCTGTGGGCTCTTGAGAAATAATTTGTGTGAATAACTACCACCAAGAGCTCCTCCAAGGAAAAGCTTTCATTAGGGCTGAAAACACTTTCTGATGATTCTTATAATTACCTTTCCCTGAGTTACTGGCTCAAGAGTATGGTTGTCATAAAGTGTTTGATGAGTTTTCTTTCATACCTATTGCCTTTTATAGCTCAAATTCCTATGACAGAGGAGAAAATTGTTTGGTCAAGACAATGTTTATTAGGAACTGCTCACATGAAGGATTTATTGAAAAGTTTACAAAACAAACCCTGAACAGTACTCTTCTAGATTGTAAAGGGACATGGCCCCATTCATGCTTCTAAGTCCCTAAAGAATTTTCTCTGACATGTAAGGTGTGTTTTGTTACAGACATGTCTTACTTTATCCCTGAAGTAAGGCTATACGCATGTGGAGGAAAAATCCTCAGAACCAAAACTAGAGATCTGGGTTTGAGTTATGGCTCCACGTTAAGGATAAGGTTAAGGAGGGGTAATAAAACCTATGTCTTCCCATGGATTATGGTGAAGATTTGTTCCTGATGTGTGGAGGGAAACACCCAGCACCACGTGTGGCATATGGAAAGTGATCGTATGTGTTAGGTGAATCTGAATGGTAAAGAAGTTGAGTTACATCTTCTAACTTGCATATATTTGCTGTTTGCATGGCAAGAGCTCATAACCACTATATTTACTTGATATTATAATAGATGCTTGACTTTCACAAAAAACATAAGGCTCTGCCCCAATATGTGGAGACGCATAAGGCATGTGGTATTTACATCATGTAAAAACAGAGATACCAGTATGAACAAGGATCCCTTAAATCTTCCTGGAGAAATAAAAAAGAGTCGCAGAAAAGACAACACATGAGCTGAGGCATAAATAATAAACAAGAGTTTTATCAGATGGACCAGAGTTCAAGTAAGGTGAGGAGAGAGACAGAGGACAGAGGACAGAGCCTACACTAGGTGTAAGGGTGGCTTGGTGAGAGCATGAGAGCAGGTCAGTGTCACCAGGCTGCAGGAGGTCAGTGTCAAGAGGCTGCAGGAGTAAGAAAGCCAGGAGATGAGAGATAACGATCAGATTATGAAGGCTGCCTTACTAGGAACTTGGACTTCACCTTCCAGGCAAGTCTTCACTAAAGACTTACTAAGTCTCGGAATAACTAGTGTACCTTCTGAAACATATAGATTCCATGGAATTACTTTGGAAAAGTTTTAAATTAGTAAGACTAGAGTTGAGCCAAGATAAGTAAACAAACATACATACAAGGTCAGACAATTAAGTTTACAAACTCATCCTAGAAAAAGTGCTACATACCTCATTGCTGAATATCGCTATGGTCACCTTTGAAATACTCCCCTAGTATTTTATTCATAAAACATTTTATAATTTTTCATTAAATTTATTTTTATAAGTTGCATAATTACACTGATTTTATGAATATAATCTTTTTTGAAATTGTATTTCTTATTTAGCTTTTGCTTATGCTTGTATTTGCTGTTATAAATTCATACTTAATCTTAAATTCCAATACAGTAGTTCTGAGGTCTTAGTTCTTGATTATAGAATTAACCAAAGGTTTTGGACCAGGAATGTTCAACTTGCCTAGACAAACCAACTGAAAGAAAGCAATATTCAGGAAACTTTGTATCACTATGAAGCCCTTCTCTCAAAATTTCTTTTCAGGTTCTTCCCATACTCCTTTTCTGACATTTGGCTCTAGTTATTAGTAATATTTCCTAATATACTACACACCTAAATTTGTGCACACACTGGTAAAAGATAGATTTCACATTATTTAGGAGCAATGACTAAAGAGGACTAATTTCCCTCCATCTAAATCCTGGGATCTCACCACATCTAGCTAACAATGAAAGGGATGGAAGCTGAAAGTGTAAGGACCAGACCAGCGCCATTTTGCTGTCTACTATATAGGCTCTGTTCCTAGCCCCTCCACCTCCCTCCACCCCAACCACCAGGTAAACCCGCAGGACCACTCCCTGCTGCCTCCCCCACCCCTGGTTGCAAAAGCCATTGAGCCATTGATGGAGTCACCTTAGGCAGACAGCTCCCATAATAGGCAATAAGTATCAGTTCCCTTGAACAGCTCCCATAATAGGCAATAGGTTTCTACTTCCTTGAAATTCAGGTATTCTCCTTCAATTACCTAATTAGGCTACACCACCTCTAGCCCAGTTAAGAAATCCCCCACCCCTCACCTGTACCAATCCAAATCCTTTACTAATGAAATCACCAACCACCAATCAAGAGTGTACTCGTAACGGACCCTACCCTTCTTGCTTTCTGTACCCCATAAAAACTTGCTCTACCCCAAGTTTGGGGCTCGTCCTCAGCTTGCATGCCAGGAGAGTCCAGGCCTGGGCCTGAATAAAACTCACCTCTTGCTTTTTACATCGGAGTGTGTCGCAGACTGTTTGTTGGGGCCATTTGAGAGAATTTCAGGCACAACAAAAGCATTAACATCCAGAGAGCTGCATGTGTGGAAAAGATAGAAATAAGTTGCCTCGCCAGCCCCAAAGAGCTAGGTTCTGTTTAAACCTGCTGACCACTCTGAAGCAGGAAACAGGAAGTAGACCACAGGTTCATCCCTTAAAAGACCACTAGGAACCAGGTTGCAACTCTTCACCTTTTAGAGAGCAAGTAGTAGGTGAGTTAAGAAAAAGGTGGACAGAAGAGGCAGGTCTGATGCAGAGAGAAGGGGCCAAAAACTTTCTTCCTTCCTACCCTGGACACTGGAACTTATTTTGATTGACAAGCTGTCATTCGTATTTAAACGACTTCCCCCCTTGAGCATGACTGCAGTGTAATGAGTCCTTTGTTATTCTAAGAATCTTGCTGTATATAACCTTTCCTTTGGCCAACTCCAGTAACATTTCTACAGGCACTGTTCACATATTCATCAGCCATGCAGTTACTGCCACTATCAAGAGATACATTGGATTTATACTTAATGATCTTTCTACTCATTTATGCCAAATATATATATCATATACATACATTATAAACAAAATTAAGTATTTTTATTAGTAAGTCATTAATAAATATTTATCAAATGAATGAAAAGATTCTTAAATCAATTATTGCTGGTTTAAAGCACTCAGCTTAGCCTAACATTCTATCATATATTTATACGCCTGATCAAATCATTCTTTTTTTCCTTTACCCCAACTCACACCTGGTAAGATATAGAGCTACTGGAAGACAGGACAAAGGACAGATATATTTAGGAATACAAGAAGTCAGAGTCATAACAAGAGATTTCCAGGGCCTGGACCCTCAGGTACAAGGAACCATGATGAATTATCTCATGGATCTTTACACTATCCTGATGACACAGGTAGGGTATGATTATATTTCTTTTCCAAAGGACCTAAAAATCAAATGAAAGTGACAGACTTACCCAAGGTTGAAGAGCCAATAAGTGATCCTTGTCCAATATCAACTCCAGTTTAGCACATAGCCAGCCTTGATTTTATCCACAGACTGCTCAGACTTTGAATCTAGAGTTCAATCCACAGAGTAAGTCCAGGGAAAAAACCAAAGGAGAGTTGTTCTTTAGTTCTTGGCTGCATTATAGCCCATCTGTTAGGGCCTAGCTGAGCACTGATGGTAGCTGGTTAGCTGTTTAGTCCAGCTGGAAGCTTGTTCTCATCAGTAAGAGAAGTACTTAGCTGCCAAACCCACAACTGCACCTCATTTTCATTTGGTAATCTTAATTAAGATTTATTTGATAGTAGACTCTAAATATAACTGCACAGTAGGGGATAGGTTCTGAAATGATCTTTCTCCTAAAAAGATAAGCATACAGGCTTCTACCCATGTGTATGGCTGGGGTGCAAGCATCAGGGCACAGAACAGGGTTGGTGAGAATGCTTTCCCCAGAGGGGTGGGGAACCTGCATATGGCCCTCCAGACCCCCTAATGTGGCCCCTCAACTGAATTCATACTTCATGGAACAAATTCCTTTACTGAGAGGATTTCTTCTGTAAAATTTGGATTCAGTCAAAAGGGCACAGGTTCCCCAGCCCAAGGCCCATAGGATCACCTGGGGTACTGGTTTAAAATGTAAATTCTAGTCTTTCCTGGGTGCAGATCCAAAAAATCTGCATCTTTAACAAGCACTGCAATTGATTCTGATTCAGGTGCTTGAATAGCACCATATAAGCACAGCTCAAATCTATAAAAAGAGATATTAACATTCATTTAAATAACAAAAGATTTATAAATAATATGGAATTACATTCAACAGAGAAACTATGAGTACGGTCATATCAATAGCTATAAAGCCCTATAATCAACAGGACCACAGTGATGATACAAAGGCAAGGTCAACTTTTTGCCTAGGAAATTTGGGGAGGATCCATGAGCTTTCTCTTTTGGACAACATTTTTGCAATTTTACTACCACAGTTCTGTACGTCTCCAGCACCTAGCACATGCTGGTGCCTTAATCTCTTCCGTCTCTTGCATCAAGCTTAGTAAGGAAACAGATACAGATTTATATAAATAATCACCATATAGCAGTGAATCTGATCATGAAAAACCAATATGATAATAAAGAAGGTGATTAAAATTGTCAATCTTTAAAATAAATCCTTGCAGCCTACTATAGAGAGGACACAAATTGGCATTGTCCTTGGTATCCATATGTTCAGTAAATATTAAATGAATCAACAGAATTGACTATGTAATTAGCTACATAACTCATCACAAATTATTTTGGTTAATTGATTTTCAATTTTTATTTATAATCCCCTCTTTTGCAAACAACATGTATCATGGGACCACCTACCTAGACGTACTTATACACACTGCCAGAAGTGGTATTTGAGGACTTCCTCAGGGTTGTGTAATGCAAGTGCTGTGATGTAGACAAACCAGCATGCGACTCAGGCACGGAAGTCACATGCAACATGCTTTATTCAGCTTATGGTAGCTTGTGAGCTACATGGGAGATCCACCCTTATCCCGCTCCTGGTGGTGGAGAGCTGAGCTACATAGTCAGTCTGCAATTTACAAACCACACAAGAGGAAGGTTCTGTACACTTTTATACCCGGGGTAACAATAGCGGCAAGGTGCCAAGCAGCAGTGACATAAGCTCGCCATCACTGCATACAATTACAGTTATCTAGGAAAGACAGAGGGACTTCAGGTGGCACTGTAGGTGAGAAAACCTAAACAATGTTGTCTGGCCCTATAGCCTCTCTGGAGAAAAGTCTGAAAACTGCTACCAAGAAATGAGAGAAAAAGAGCAAAGAGAAAGAAAGAGTAGAAAGTACAGAATAAGGTGGTAGAAATAAATGCCAACATATAAATCACTACACTAAACATAGATGGACTTGCTTCTGCTTCCAGCCAGGATGGAGTGAGAGGGTTACTCAGTTCACTGTATCCAACTCAAATAACTAGAAAACTTTCATGAACCAGCGTGAAGAGTAAACGAACCAGAGTGGGAATGGTGGGGAATTGAGAACAAAAATTACACAAGAAACATAGATTACATGAAAGACAAAGGGATTGGAAGGTCTGACACAGCTGATGACTGCAGCCAGCACAGAACAGCGTGAACAGCTTTATTTATATTGTACCTAAATAAGGTTGTTTATATTAACAATGTTGTAAATCAGCAAAGAAAGTGAGTGGGAATGTTTTTGTCTTACAAGGCTGAAGGGAAGTAACTGGATAAATAAAAGGAGTTTTATCATAAACAATATTCCTAAGGACGTGAAACTTGGCACATGGGGTGAAGATTAACTTTAGGGAAAGCAGGCTATGTGCTTTTAGGCAAAAGATAGGAAAGTACACAGAAGCTCCGTGACTTCTGGCAGAGGGAGCAAGGAGAAAGGACTACTGTCATTTTAGGAAAAGAGGAGAAGCAGCTGGGGGTCGTTCCTTGACACACCTCCCGGTCTGTGGAGGTCTTGCCACCTCATAATCTGTACTCCACAGAAATCCAGGAAAAAAAACATAAAACTATGGTTATCAAACATTGGCTAAGAAGGGAGAAGGACAAGTGTTGCGCCAGGTTACTCTGTACAGACAAGTTTCATACTGTATGTTGGACAAGGAAAGGAAACCCAAACAGAATCCTTTGGTCCTGATGAGTTGGAAAAAGGGAAGTTGCAGTTTAGAGGGGTCACAGTGGCTAGAAATTGTGGGGAAGAGTACTGTAGAGGAGAGAGCTAGACAGGAGAGAGAGAGCTCCAGAGATCTGCAGGAAGGCCTCTTGGAGACATTGGCTGAGTATTGATGTGCATGAATATGAAAGGCAAGAGAATATGGTAAGAGGATCTAAGGTGAGGCGTTTGGCCATATATAGGAAGAGACACAATGTCAGATACTTTGTCCCAGGAATTCTACTGCTGAAATTGTTATGTACTTTCATATAGCTGAGCTGTGCTGTACTAGTAATGATTAGGAAACATTGAGAGAAGTTTGTCTGAAAATTAGATAACAATTCTGTAAACTGGGTTATATAAATTAAAGAATAACCTGGTGTCCTTGAAGCCAATGAATCATTGAACCTTACAGCCTTACACTAAATTTTAAGGACGTACATAGTTTTTAATCCTTGACACATTAGAATCATCAGGTGTCCCTAAAAATTTCTGATTCCTGGGCCCCTCTCTTATCTAACCAAATCTGAATTTGCAAAGATGAGGCCTGGACAGTGACCTTTATGAAGTCCCCATGTTATTCTGAAGCACACTGAGGAATGAGAATCACCAGTAAAGAAAGTTTGTCATTTTTACCCATTTCTTAAAAGGATTTTATTTAAAACCTAAGAATTACATTTGCAAGTAAAAATAATATGTAATGATTTAAAATGTTTATTATAAAAATTATGTAAATGTGGAAAAATATGATGTTTAAAAAACAAATGCCAAACTGTGTAATAACTACTTAAAGAATATGTATATAGGTAAAAATGCTAGAAGGAAGTATGGCAAAATATTGCCAAGAATGATTTTAATCACTTACAATATTTTTTCTGTATTCTCTAAATGTTCTGATTCGTGGTTGGGATGGGAGATGTCTCTGAAGGTCACACACCATGTGGTGGGTAAACACCCTACCGGACTGCCCTCCTGAGGGCCCTCTCCTACCTTTAGCCTCCTGAGTCTCCTCTTCAAACTCAGGAAGGCACTGAGTCCTAGTTCAGCTTGCACCAATCAGAGTGCTATCTTGTTAGAACTGAAGAATAGGATGGCCTCACTGAAGGGTTCCCTTCAGGGTGTCTGCCTCTAACCTCGGCCCTACCAGCATGGCTTATAATCTTTGAGTCCTCTCAAATCAGAGATTTCAGATCCAACATTTCTTTGGAGTCCATTTTGTAAAATAGTGATGCTTCTTCCCTGAAGAGACTCAAATTGAAAAATGAACATTTGAGATCTTAAACTCTTTGCCCAGAAAATGTGGAAAGTCTCTTTGTGTGGAAGCTAGAAAATAGCTGATGTTAGCTAACCATAGCAAGGTAGGAAGCATGCAACTTTTAACTACTGTAAGACTAATGGACTGATGATGACCTCTTTCCTGCTGGGCCCTAAAAAACTGCAGTCTTTCTTCTTTTTCAGAAGTTAGATAATAACCCCTGTTGTTCCTTCTTTTAATTTCATAAAATGGCAAATCCCTGTAGTCTTCAGTGATTTAGCCAAGTAAGCAATTATAGGAGATTGCTGAATCCATCTGCTTGGCCCCAGAAGATTTGAGGATGAGAATGAGCATATTCAGTTTTTCATTCTTCCAAAAAGTCAATCAAACTCCTACTGTTTTGTAAGGTCGTTGAATACCTCCTACAGGCTTCTTCTAGAATTCTAGTTGGGAAGCTTCTTAAAACAGCAGTCTGAGACAAGCAGTTATTAGTCAGATCTCCTTTGGCTGCAAATGGCAGAAACTTCTCCAACTAGAAAGGGCTCTCAAACCAGCTTATGCAATAAAAACCACCACACTCCAAATAGGAGAAGGCACTATTTAATCGCTCATGTAACTATTAAAAGTCTAAGAGCAGGTGGAATCCGAGAGATCATCAGGCATCTCTCTCCGGTCAGCGTTTCTCTCCTCTGCCTTGACGTCATTCACCACAGGCTTCCTGGAAGCGGAGGCAAACGTGGCTAACCCAGGGCAGCTGCCCCACATCGTGTCCTCCGTGCAAGTGATCTGGGAAGGAAAGAGGCCCCCTCCCTCCCAGCATCTGTATCGTTTTGCAAAAAGATTTTACCCTTCTTAGACACAAACAGCCTGCAGGGTAGAGGCTTAACAGGTACCTTATTGAGTGACCAACCTAGATCAAATGTCCACACCTCTCAACAGGAATTAAGGACGTAGGGTTAGTGCTCTCACTGAGTGGAGGGAGTTCTTGTATGTCACGTAAAGTGGAGAGTGTACTCGTCCACCACACTGCACATCCGGAACAAAGGTTATCCATGTGTACCCAACAACAGCAAAACAGGGAGGAAGGGAGGGAGGGGACGAGAGCAAGAAGGAGAACATTTTAGTTGAAACAATAATTTTAGTAATAACTGGTCACTGAAAAATAGACGTAATACAATCAAGAAAAAAGACACACAAGACATGTTAAAGACAATAAAAACTGAAATTATAGAACCAAATTATCAGCTCTCCATTCTCCTTATCCTTTACATTTTTCTCTGAGTTACCGTTTTGTGATAGTTTGCAAGATTGTTAAGTAGTTTAGCAAGTCCTTCGAATTTTTTACTCTTTAATGCACATATGTTTATTAAACAAACAGCATAGCAGTGCAAACAGAACACTAAGCAAATATAAAGAAAATTTCCATCTGCAATCTTAACCTTCTGAACAAAATTCTTAATCCAATAGGAGATTTTTTTTAAATGTTTATTTCTTTTGAGTCTTTGATGTACAGTGTTGCTTTAATTTAATCAAAATGTAATTAGAATTCCGCTTTTTATTTTAAACATAGTGTATTGTAAGTATTTACATTGTGCTACTTAATCTTTATAATTACAATGCTGACATAATATTTATAAATATTCTACGTTTGATGTAACTAGGTGCTAGTGCTTAATGTAAGATTACTTTTCACTTTAAGTGTTATAAGCAACATTGCAATAAACATCCTCATGTGTGAAGCTTTGTCTTTCTTTTTAAATGGTTTCCTTAAGTTTCAAGAAATAGAACTATTATGTTAAAGATATGAACAAATTTAATGACACGATTGCTGTGCTGATTTCTGAGATGATTCTAATGATTTACTTCAAAATTCTAATGATTTACTTCAAATTTAAATATACCCTTTTATCATAACCACACTAATATTAGATATTATAAAAATTTACCACAATCCCTGATTTTCCAAACTAAAATGGCATTTCCCAACCCCCACTGTCCCTTTATACCTCACACTCGGCCTTGTTTTCCACTACCAGATACCACATTTGTACTTCTCCTTTACTATTTGTAGATATAAACACACGCATGATGAAGTAAGGATTTTATCTCTTTTATTCACACTGTCTCACTACTGCCTACAACAGTACATGGAACATGGTAGCATATCAATGTTTATTCTGAACTTGCTTTTTAAAATAGATATAAGACTCACACAGAGTGAAATGCACAGATCATAATGACACAGTTCAGTGAGTTTTGATAAATATAGACCCATATAACCGGCACTCTGTCCACATAGAAAACATTCCCATGACTCTAGAAAGTTCCCCATTGCCCATTTCCAATCAAAGCCTACTCCCACATTGGCAACTATTATTCTTATTTCTATTGCCATAGAGTACTTTTAACTTCCTTAAACTTTTTTAAAAATGTATTTGTATTTCAATAGATTTGGGGGCACAAGTACTTTTTGGTTAGGTGGCTGGATTGCATAGTAGTACTGTGTGGGTTTTAGGGTACCTGTCACCCAAACAGTGTGCATAGTACCCCGTAGTTCTTCTTCCCTCATCCTCTACCCCTCTGAGTCTCTAATGTCCACATTACCACTCTGTATGACAGTGCAGACCTAGCTTAGCTCCCACTTATAAGTGAGACCATACCATATTTGGTTTTCCATTCCTGCATTACTTTATGTAGGATAATGCCCTGCAGTTCCATACAGGTTACAGCAAAAGATGCTTAATCCTTTTCATGGCTGAGTAATATTTCACATTTTCTTCATTCAGTCCTCAGATGGGCACGTAAGTTGGTTTCTTATCTTTGTAGTTGTTAATTACACCATGATAAATATACAATGGCAGGTGTCTTTTTGATATAATGATTTCTTTGCCTTTGGGTAAATATCTATTAATAGGATTGGTAAATTGAATAGTAGACCTACTTTTAGTTGAGAAATCTTCAGATTAGTTTCTATAGCCATTGTGCTAATTTATTTTCCCACCAACACTGTATCAGCATTTCCTTTTCACCACATCTGAACCAATATTTATTGTTTTTTGAATTTTTAACAGTGGCCATTCTGACTGTAGTAAGGTGGAATCTCACTGTGGGTTTTTTTTTGGGGGGGTGGGGAGGGCTGGGTTTGAATCCGCCACCGCCGGTATATGGGGCCAGTGCCCTACCCTTTTGAGCCATAGGCACTGCCCTTCATTGTGGTTTTAATTTGCAAGTCCCTGATTAGTGATGCTGAGCATTTTTTCCATATGTTTGCTGGCCATTTGCATAGCTTCTTTTGTTTGTTCTTGCCATTTGCACACTTTTTAATGGGATTATTTGCTTTTTTCTTTCTGGTTTAAGTTGTTTATAGATTCTGTATACAGTATTGCTCCCAGAATCCAAATGACCCAGAACTCAAACAACTAAGAATTTGAATGAAAAATTTGAGCAAATTTTGCCTGAAATCTGAACACTGCTTTGGAATCCAAATGCCCAGAATGTTGCTCATGTGTTTTTGTGCTGCACGTTCCCCAGCGCTCAGGCCACCTGTGTGCTTTGTACAGTTTGTTGTCAGAAGCTAGAATGAAAGCATCTCGTCTGATTTTCACTGCTAATTTTCTGCTTTTGTGCCTGTTTCGTGGGGTTTTTTGTATATAATAACAACTAAGTATATTTGCCATGGGTCCTAAAAAGTGTGCTGAAGAAAATAATAAGAGAAAAGCTGTTAGAGCTACGATTGAAGTTAAGAAAGATCTTATTGCTAAGCATGAAAGCAGTACACATGTGGCTGATCTCACTACTATGTTTAGGATGCTGAAATCAACTGTATGATTTTGAAAAAAAAAAAAAAAGCTATCAAAGCAGCTGATGTGGCAAAAGGGGTTAGGACACTGACCTCCAGGAGACTGAAAAGTATGGAAAAGATGGGAAAACTCCTATTAAGTTTGGATTAATGAAAATTAGCCGGCTAGTGTTTGAGTTCTGAGAAGATGATTTGTGAGAAAGCTAAGGTCCTCCACAATAATTCAGTGAAAGACATGCCTGATACTAGTGCTGAACAAGGGGAGGTTAAAGCCAGTAGGGGGTGGTTTGAGAACACTCAGGAAAGGCCTGCCGTTCATAGTGCTGGTATGTACAGAGACGCTACCAGTTCTAATTGGGAAGCGGCAGAAAAGTTTGTAAAGGAGGTATGTTCAATTGTGATGAACCTTCATATTTTTAGGTTTTTATATTTTTAATTTTATTAATTTACATTTTTATTCAAATATTATTATTTGTTAATATTTTACCTTAAATTTTAGTGTATTTACTGTTAAAATCATTTTGAAAATTCAAGTTTGTGAGACTCAGGAATGGATTAACCCAGTTTCTATTATTTTATCCATTTTTTTCTTTTATTAAATTGTAGCTATGTACATTAATGCAATCATGGGGTACAATGTGCTGGTTTTACATACACTTTGAAATGCTTTCATCAAACTGGTCAACATAGCCTTCACAGCATTTTCTTAGTTATTGTGTTAAGACGTTTATATTCTACACCTAGTAAATTTCACATGTACTCTTATAAGATGCACGATAGGTGTGGTCGCACCAATTACCCTCCCTCCACCCATCCTCCCCCTTCCCCTCCCCTCCCTCTCCCCATCCCCTTCTTCTTGGGCTATAATTGGGTTATAGCTTTCATAAGAAAGCTATACATTGGTTTCATAGTAAGACTGAGTACATTGGATACTTCTTCCTCCATTCTTGAGATACTTTGCTAAGAAGAACATGTTCCAGCTCCATCCATGTAAACATGTAAGAGGTAAAGTTTCCATCTTTCTTTAAGGCTGCATAATATTCCATGGTGCACATATACCACAATTTATTGACCCATTCGTGGGTCAATGGGCACTTAGGCTTCTTCCATGACTCAGCAATTATGAATTGGACTGCAATAAACATCCTGGTACAATATATTTGTTATAATGTGAGTTTTGGCTTTCTGGATATGTATCTAGTACAGGAATTGTAGTATCAAATGGTAGGTCTATTTTTAGATCCCTAAGTGTTCTCCAAACATCTTTGCAAAAGGAACATACTAGTTTGCATTCCCACCAGCAATGTAGAAGTGTTCCCTTTTCTCCACATCCACACCAACATCTCTGGTTTTGGGATTTTGTGATGTGGGCTAATCTTACTAGAATTAGATGATATCTCAAAGTAGTTTTGATTTGCATTTCTCTGATGATTAAGGATGATGAGCATTTTTTCATGTGTCTGTAGGCCGTGCACCTATCTTCTTAAAAGAAGTTTCTCTTCAAGCCCCTTGCCCACCCTGAGATGGTATCACTTGTTCTTTTCTTGCTAATACATTTGAGTTCTCTGTGGATTCTGGTTATTAAACCTTTGTAAGAGACATAACCTGCAAATATCTTCTCCCATTCTGAGGGCTGTCTGCTTGCTTTACTTACTGTGTTCTTGGTTATGCAGAAGCTTTTTAGTTTGATCAAGTCCCAGTAGTGTATTTTTGTTGTTTCTTCAATTGCCTGGGAAGTCCTCCTCATAAAATATTCGCCCAGGCCAAGAGTTTTCCCTGCACTTTCTTCTAGTTTTTTTTTTTTTTTTTTTTTTTTTTTTTTGCAGTTTTTGGCCAGGGCTGAGTTTGAACGCACCACCTCCAGCATATGGGACTGCCACCCTACTCTTTTGAGCCACAGGTGCCGCCCTCTTCTAGTATTTTTATAGTTTCTGGAACCATACAAGTTTGCCCATTGTCCCCACTGCTTTTTAACACTGTAATGAAAGTCTTAGACATCACAATTAGGCAAGAAAAGGCAATCAAGGGTATCCTTATAGGGTCAGAAGAGATCAAACTTTCACTCTTCACAGATGATATGATTGTATATCTAGAAAACACCAGGGAATCAACACTCATAAATCCGTAACCTTTATATATACCAACAACAGTCAAGCTGAAAAAACAGTCAAAGACTCTATTCCATTCACAGTAGGGCCAAAGAAGATGAAATATTTGGGAGTTTAGGAAGAGAGCAGTGCTTCCGGGTTGATGCCAGGTGACCCTAGGCTGCTGCGGGGGCCTGCAGCAACAGCAGCCATGGGGCCCACCTGACTCACAGTTACCTGGGCAATTCCTCTGTGGAGCCTGACCCCCTGCGGATGCCCACCTTCCCTCCCAACTACAGCTTCTCAGAGCACAAGGAGCATGAGATGGTGGCCACACAGCAGGAGATGAGTGATGCACAGCTGATGCTCCAGCAGCAGGACTACTGTGCCCACTACCTCATCCAGCTGCTCAATGCAAACGTGACAGATTCCCTAACTTCCTGGCCTGCAAACATGAACAGCATGACTGGACTACTGTGAACACTTTGACTATGTGAAACACATGAAGGAGTTTGAACCGGAGAGGCAGCTGCTCCAGCAGAAGAAGCAGCGGGAGCAGAGGGAGGCAGAGGCTGCCAAAAGCAAGGGGACCAGAGAGGTGGCTCCTGAGGTGGCTCTATAGGGAGTCTGTGCCCCAACCTGTGGACCACTCAAAGAAATAAAAGTCTCCTTATTTTAAAAGTATATTTATGTATTTGGGAGTTTATCTAACAAAGGACGTGAAAGATCTCTATAAAGAGAACTATGAAACTCTAAGAAAAGAAATAGCTGAAGATGTTAACAAATGGAAAAACATACTATGCTCATGGCTGGGAAGAATC
>NW_003852473.1:860621-865017 GCF_000181295.1 Otolemur garnettii
CGTGATCAAAACAGCATGGTACTGGCACAAAAACAGAGAGGTAGATGTATGGAACAGAATAGAGAACCAAGAGATGAACCCAGCTACTTACTGTTATCTGATCTTTGACAAGCCAATTAAAAACATTCAATGGGGAAAAGATTCCCTATTTAACAAATGGTGCTGGGTGAACTGGTTGGCGACCTGTAGAAGACTGAAACTGGACCCACACCTTTCACCATTAACTAAGATAGATAAAACTAAGACAGTTTCTATTATTTTAAAGGAAAAAAATTGTCTTGGAATTCAAACGATTTGGAACTTGAATGGGGTTCTGGAATGGATCAAGTTTGGCTTCCAAGGCATCACTGTTATTAGTCTCTGTCATTTGAGAATATTTCCTCCCATTCTGTAGTTTGTCTATTTATTCTATTGATTGTCTCCTCTACTTTCCCAAAGATTTTTTTATTTTTATTTCTGTTGCATTTGCTTTGGGTGTCTTAGTCATAAATTCTTGCCTTGGCCAATGTCCAGAAACATTTTTCCTAGGTTTTCATCTAGAATTTTTATTGTTTTCAGTCCTACTTTTACATCTTTAGTCCATCCTGAGTTAATTTTTATATATGATTAGAGATAGGGATCCAGTTTCATTCTTCTACATGAGATTATCCAATTTCCTGGCACCATTTATTGACAGAGTGTCTTATCCCAATGCCCAAGTGTATGCTTTTGCCTGCTTTGTCAAAATTCAGATGATTGTAGGTATCTGGCCTTATTTCTGTGTTTTCCATTTATTCCGTTGATCTATGTGTCTAATTTTATGCCAGTACCATGCTGTTTTGGTTACTGTCACCTTGTAGTATAAATTGAAGCTCTGTAATGTGATGCCTGTGGATTTGTTTGTTTTGCTCAGGATCACATTGGCTATCAGGCTCTTTGGGGGTTCCATGTGAATTTTAGGATTATTTTTTTCTAATTCTGTAAGAAAAAGACATTAGGATTTTGATAGGAATTGCATTGAATTTATAAATTGCTTTGAGTAGTATGGTTATTTCACAATATTGAATTTTCCCATCCATAACCTTGGAAAATTTTTCCATTTTTTCTTCCATGATTTCTCCCATCAGTGTTTTATAGTTCTCCTTATAGAGATCTTTCACCTCCTTGGTTAAATATATTGCTGGGTGTTTTATTTTCTTTGCAGATATTGCAAATGGTATTGAATTCTTGATTTGGTTCTCAAATTTGTTGTTATTTGGTGTACAGCAATGCTACTAATACACATACATGTTATATTGTAACCTGAGACTTTGCTAAATTTATTTATCAAACCTAGAAATCTTTTAAAGAAACCCTTAGAATTTTCTAGGTATAGGGTTAGTTCGACAGTGATAGTTCAACATTCAATTTTCTAGATATAGGGTTAGTTTGACAGTGATAGTTCGACATTCTTTTTTCCAGTATGAGTGCCCTTTATTTTTTTTCTTATGCTTGATTGCTATGGCTAGATCCTCCAATACTATTTTGAATATAAGTGGTGAAATTGGACATCCTTGTCTTCTTCTAGTTCTTAGGGGAATGCATTCAACTTTTTCCCATTGATAATAATGTTGACTGTGGGTTTTCCATGTACAGATTTTATTATTTTGAAGTATTCAAATAATACTTTTATACCTAGTTTTTGAGAGTTTTACTATGAGGGGATGCTTGATTTTATCCAATTATTTTTCTTCATCTATTGAAATAATCATATGGTTTTTGTTTTTAATTCTATTTATGTGGTGAATCACATTTATTGACTTGAGTATATTGTACCATCCTTGCATCCCTGGGATGAAACCCATTTGACTGTGATCTTTTTAATGTTCAATTGGATTTGGCTTTCTGGTATTTTGTTGAGGATTTTTGCATCTGTGTTCACTGGATTATTAGCCTGTGTTTCCTTTTGTGGTTGTGCTCTTTACTGTCTTTAGTATCTTGATAACATTAGCTTTGCAGAATGAGTTAAGGAGGATCCCCCCCTTCTTGATGTTATGGAATGGTTTCAGTAGTAATGGTATCAATTCTTAGAATGTCTGGTAAAATTTGGCTGTGAACCTATCTGGTCCTGAGCTTTGTGTCATTGAGCAATTTTTAATTATTGATTTTATCTCACAATTCTCTATTAGCCTATTCAGGATTTCTGTTGTTCTTGATTCAAGATTGGGAAATTTTATGCTTCCAGGAATTTATCTGTTTCCCTCTCCTTTTTTTTTTTTTTTTTTTTTACTTAATAAAACAGTATTTTTTAATTGAGAAAATTTCCAAAAAAGAAGAAGAATTTGGTTCTATCCAAGAACACTACTAGCTGTCAACATATAAGGCCACAAGTAGCCCCAGTGGAGTAAGTTATCAAATGTAAAGGCCTCTATAAAGTGCAGCAAGTAGCTCACAAGGGCCAGGGGAGCATGAAGCCATAGAGAGAAGTGGTGGGACAAGCCATCTTAGCAAACTCTCAAATATGTTTAGAGAGAGAGAGAGAGCAAATACTGATGAAATTCTAGCCAGTACTGAAGAGACCTAACATCTCAGCAATTACCAACTTTTACTTTTCATCACAATATTTTGGTGGCTTGTTGACATAGCTAAGATGTTGTGAATATAAATGATTTAGTACAGTTGTCCTTTCTTGCTGAGATGTCTTAAGCTTGGCATTAGCAAAATCTTAAAGTTTTTAATATTTGGATATTTTGCTTTAAGATAATTTGAAAACATATAACTTATTTCATAAGAAAAAATTGTGGATTATATGTTGTTTTATCTCCATATTTCTTGAAATCTTTTAGGCACATAGAAATATGACCCCTAGAATTCTTTTCTACTTCTTTATAAAAAAAAGTACACTGGTTTATCCATGAGTGATAGAGATTTAGGAAGAAATTACATTAGTTTCATAAAAGAAGTTGAAATGTTTTATTTAAATTCCTAACTTCCTTGAAAACTTGATATGGGTGGTTTTGTGTGTGTGTGTGTGTGTGTGTGTTATTGTTGTTATTAGTAAACAGGACTGCAAAAATACAAACTAGTTGTTTTTTTTTTTTTTGTAATTTCTTTTTGGGTAGGTTTTATTTTGTTAATTTTCCCTCCTTCATTACAAAGCTGTGTATTAATTACCCAACACTTCCTTGAGAATTTTCTGAAGTAGTACCCACAGACATAATGCTATAACAATGGAATTTCAGTTTTTTGGTTGACTGCTTGCTAAGAGGTTTTATTTGGATAAGAAGGCAGGAGATTGCCTTTTCTAACAAAGAATATAGCTTACTTTAAAGAAATTACTTGTAGGGAAATAGCTCAGAGTACCTTATTAACCATTTTTCTCTTGGATTTTTATTTATTTTCCATCCTTATTCCTCAAACCTTTGTAAATAAGACTGATCTGGTATCTTTGTTTGTTAAAGACTTTGTGTATGTTTTTCTTTCTTTTACTCCATTAAATTTCAATTTGCTAAACAGTGCATTATTTTATTTTATTTTATTATTTATTTGTTTGTTTGTTTGTTTTTGTAGAAAAAGGTGTATCATTGTGTTGTCCAGGCTGGTTTTGAACTCCTGTCCTCAAGCAATCCTCCTGCCTTGGCCTTCCAAAGTGCTGGAGTTATAGGCATGAGCCAGTGGCCAATTTTTTTTAATATAGCAGATTATTTGGGGGCCTCTGTAAAGTTTGAGGTCATTGTTATTTTTTACTTCAGTTGCTCAGAATTTTTTATGAAATCAGTTCAACCCCTGAAGTTGTTTGTTCTTGGCTTTGACTCAGGGTGAAGGTATGCTCTGATTTTCTTGTTTTCTGTCTTATGCAGACAAGGACCTGCATACCATTTTCAGCAGTTTCCCTGCAACCAAGGACAACTGTGTGTTGAAGAAAACACTTTCAGTGACTACTTAGTTCTCAATTCTCCTTAAGGTGCACAACTCTGCAAGTGGCTCTCAGCCAAGCATTGACACTGTTCAGGGTGAAAAAAATAGAAACATAGGTAGTTGGTTCTTGAAAATATCTTTAAATAAAGATCATCTGGTCAGAAGATGGCAAATCTATGGCATGAATACCACTACTCGTCCCTCCATGCCCATACCATACATCAATATTTGCACATGGTTTTTGCTCTTCTGAGCCTTTCATAGTCACATAATCTCTTGACCTGGAATCCTGGCTTTCACTAAAATGCCAAGGGATTTGGCATATAAAATGGAATCTCTACCACTGTTGATCATAATGTGATCAACATCATAGTATGATGATCAGAAACATCTAGAGGCATGGGGAAGCTCAAAGCAAGGCAAATAGTACTAGAGTCACTTTTATACATAGTTTGAAGTAGGGCCAAAGGTTCTCTTTTATTTCCATACTTTTATTCCAGTTTATCTCAATACTGAAATT